>NC_085023.1:1711055-1951340 GCF_963692335.1 Osmerus eperlanus | reverse complement strand
CCCCACCCTCACCTCCATCCTCACCTCCATCCTCACCTCCACCCCCACCCTCACCTCCATCCTCACCTCCATCCCCACCTCCATCCTCACCTCCACCTCCATCCCCATCCCCACCTCCATCCTCACCCCCATCCTCACCTCCATCCCCACCTCCATCCCCACCTCCATCCCCATCCCCATCCCCACCTCACCTCCATCCTCACCTCCACCCCCACCCTCACCTCCACCCCCACCCTCACCTCCATCCTCACCTCCATCCTCATCCCCACCTCCATCCCCATCTCCATCCTCCTGTACTGGAATGCCTAGTTTACTTCTATAACTAATGTAGAATGATGACTGTATTGATATAGAGTTTCAAAGGTATAGGTATATGTAGGTATATTCAAATCCAGAAAATGATTCCACACTGTTGGTGGAGGCAGATATTTTTCTTTCACACTGGAATGGGCTGCATAGTCTGTCTCTGTCACTAATGGAAGCTGGCCAGTCTGTCTAGCTAGTCAGTCTGTGTGTCAGTCATGGAAGCTGTGTTTCCCACACTCCCCCTCCTCAGGGCCCATCTGTGCCCCTCCCCCTGGTCGTCGTGGTTACAGATCTTCCTCCGTTCCCCACCACACCGAGGCGTCTCTGGCCGTGATGACAGGCCCTCCATGTGCCGTCTCTGCACCCAGGCTGCTTCCATCCAGCCTCCTCGGTCAGGGCTGGTGTCAGAGTCTGGCACATGCCTCACAGTCTCAGCTAGCGATCGGAGCCAAAGAGATTTCATAAACGCACCGCTGCGCCCTGGTGGATAGGATGGTGTAATGCACCTTCTCAGGATGTTGAACCACTGAGTTTACCTTGACATCATGAATTCAGTTTGGTAGGGACCATGTCTCCATACATTTATAACCATGCATAATTATGTGTGTGCATAACAGGTCTGATGAAATAAATGTGACAGGCATGACCAGACACTGAGGTGTTTATAATAATTTAAATAAATTTATTAAATACAGACTCTTTGGCAGTGCATTGCAGAATATTTGTAGACCTAAAATATTTGGTAAATTTAGCATGAACGGGAATTACAATGTTCAAGTCAAACACTGAGTATACGTCGTAATTAAAAACACATTTTCCTCAAAATAGTAACTTGGGGGAAGGGGTGGGTCGGAGAATACAGTTACTTACTCAAATTTAAACGTATGGCCCACACAGGGAAGCAATTACCAAATCTGACTCCAAAGTAACATGCATTGGTTAAAAATTAATGAATACTTTATTTTTTAAGTTCTCTAACTACGCAAACCTCCCTCCAGGCCCCTGTCTGTGCCCAGAGGGTGACAGCAGAGGGGCCCTGGGAGGGGCCAGCAGAGGGGCCTTGGGAGGGGCCAGCAGAGGGGCCCTGGGAGGGGCCCTGGGAGGGGCCAGGAAAGCCACCCAGGTGAGAGGACACCATGGGCCTCGGTCTGTGTACCATTAACACTTGTGACCTTGGCCCACTGCTCCACCCTCCCCTGTGACACAGTGACAACGCCCTCACAAGGTCGACAGATGTCACCGTGGAAACAACATTTGACCCAACATTTGGTGTGATGAGTCTGTCACAAGTCTCGCAGGAACCGAAACAAGAAACAGAGGTCAAAGACACGAGGGGAGCGTTTCAAACCAGAACCAGAACACCTCCAGCAGTCCACTCAGTTAAAGATCTGGGCTGTAGTGTGAGCCAAGACTGGAGAGGATGTCTGCGTTTGTCTGTGTGCTAGTGTGCTTGGTTACCTGGCTGATGATTGTCTTTGAGTCCAGCCAGTCACAGGGACCTCAGACACATGCTGAATGAGCAGCTGTGGTTGAGAGATCTGGAGGATGGGTCTGTAAGCCATGACAGTCCCCTGATTACGATACAGTCAGCTAGCTAGCTGTCCTTCTGTGGGTTAGAAGCTCTCTTTGGTTGAGTAGAATATTGACACGTAGATCTTGTGCCACACAACCGTACTCATATAGAAATATAAAAAATCAGCATATTCCTTTCTCACACATGACCAAAACAGTTCAAAAACATTGGCGCTGTGTGTGTCTCCATATTGTTTCTTCTGGAGCAGACAAACTGTTGAAGACACTGCTCTATTATCCCAGCTGGGTGTTCAGGAGTGTGTTCAATCATTGGGTCACATGAACTGATACAAATCAAGGGTTATATTTCCATCTTGAGCAACTAGAGTTTTGTTTCTTGAATTTTCCAGGTGCATTTTGATTTCCCTAGTTTCATTTGCTCTGGGAAAGATGAATCAAATCGCCCGCTAAAGGTATTTGCCATTAATTCCAAATAGCAAATGGGCAGAGGTGTGCTCCAGAGTTCCCTCGTCCAAGGGGTGATGATGCCGGGGCTACCCCTGCCTCGGAGCCAGCAGCTGGGCAGCCTGGGGGGGGGAGGTGGTGCTGAGCGGCTGGGTCTGTGATAGAGGAGTGAAAGGATGGAGGGATAGTGGGGTGAGAGGGGGGATGAAGTGGTGGTGGAGTCGAGGGATGCATAAGTGGAAGGACTGGAGCGTTGGTAGGGTGAAAGGTTGGTGGAGAGAAGGGATGGATGGATGGTGAGGTGGAGAAGTGAAGGGCTGGACAGGTGGTGTCTTGGAGGGGTAGAGGGACAGCAGGGGGGTGGAGGGGTGTAGGAATGGAGCGATGGTGGATTGGAGGGACGGAGGAATTGTGAGTTTGAAGGGTGAAGCGAAACATCCATGTTTTTATAGGGTGAAGAGACCATCTGGGGCTAGAAAACCACACCGGTCCTTCAGACTCTTAGCTACAGGGCTGCAAGGCCGGTAGGGCTGTAGGTCTATCAGAACTATCTGGTTAAAAAGGCTGGCTCCATCCAGACCATTAGTGTTCCGGCTGTAGCCTGGGTTAGTTGGGCCTGTTCTGGTCCAGTCTGCCAGTCTTAATGCTGTCCAATGAGCACTCCTAGTCAGTTAGACAAGGCTCTCTCAGGTCACTAAGTAGTGTGCCCTAATTTCCTGCCAAGACAGGAAATTAGCCTCAGGGCTGCCAAGGCTTCCTGTCTTTGCCTCGCTGCTCTGGAAAGTGTTTGTAGCGACACTTGTCCCCAAAATGGCAGCCGGTAGATCTCCAGAAGTAACACTCATCTCCGTTCACAGGGCCTCTGCGTCTTTGTCTGGGAAGGAGGAAGGTTGGGAGAGTTTTAGATAACAACGATGATGATGATTTAACCGCTATATAGACTAGGTGCGAACACAGGTTCTCGACACACATCCTTCGGCCAGCTCTACATTGGGCTCCATCCAGGATTGTGATGACTTCCTGAATTGGATTGTAAACAGGAAGTAGGAAGTGTTTACCCGGCAGCAGCGGCAGCAGCGGCAGCAGCCTGCTCCGTGGCAGGGAGGCTGGTCTTCAGGGGGGTGTGCAGGACCCTCTGGGTGCGGCGGTCTGGGTAGCGAACCACTAGCCTTGTGTTCTCAATACTATAGCCCTGTAGGGAGCAAACAAGCACACGCACAAAAATGTTGTTACATTATGGATCAACTTTATTCATATTGAAATTACGTTTTAGACCCATAGAAGACTATATAAGTTGTGTCGAAAGAAGCTGGACCAAGAATGTGTTTACCTGCACTTGTTAGACATGGCAATTCAACTAAAAAAACATACAAACACACCCTACATGAAAAAGACCATCCGGTCCTCTCTTCAGAAGAGAAGCAGACAGCATTACTCACGTTGAGCTTCTCAAGAGCTCGCGACGCCATGTTGGCGTTCTGAAAGTTGACGAAGGCACAGAACCTCTTGTGCAGCACTCGGATACTGTCTATCTCCCCGTGGCTGCAGGGAGAGAACCACAACATTCAGAACTGTCTCCCCCACATGTTGCCAAGTTAGCGACTTTCACCTTCCCCATCGACAAAAAATATACTGCGACTAGTGACAAATCTGGCGACTTTCTGTTACTTTAATCTCCATTTTAGTTGTTGAGCAGCAGCAAGTTAAACCTGAGTTAAAGCAGTGCTGGGAGAGTTAACGCAGTGCTGGGAGAGTTACCGCAGTGCTGGGAGAGTTACCGCAGTGCAGGGAGAGTTAACGCAGTGCTGGGAGAGTTAAAGCAGTTGCTGAGAGAGTTAACGCAGTGCTGGGAGAGTTAAAGCAGTGCTGGGAGAGTTAACGCAGTGCTGAGAGAGTTACCGCAGTGCAGGGAGAGTTAAAGCAGTTGCTGAGAGAGTTAACGCAGTGCTGGGAGAGTTACCGCAGTGCAGGGAGAGTTAAAGCAGTTGCTGAGAGAGTTAACGCAGTGCTGGAAGAGTTAAAGCAGTGCAGGGAGAGTTAACGCAGTGCTGGGAGAGTTAAAGCAGTTGCTGAGAGAGTTAACGCAGTGCTGGGAGAGTTAAAGCAGTTGCTGAGAGAGTTAAAGCAGTGCAGGGAGAGTTAACGCAGTGCTGGGAGAGTTAACGCAATGCAGGGAGAGTTAAAGCAGTGCAGGGAGAGTTAACGCAGTGCTGGGAGAGTTAACGCAATGCAGGGAGAGTTAAAGCAGTGCAGGGAGAGTTAACCCAGTGCAGGGAGAGTTAACGCAGTGCTGGGAGAGTTAAAGCAGTGCTGGGAGAGTTAAAGCAGTGCTGGGAGAGTTAAAGCAGTCCAGGGAGAGTTAACGCAGTGCAGGGAGAGTTAACGCAGTGCAGGGAGAGTTAACGCAGTGCTGGGAGAGTTAACGCAGTGCAGGGAGAGTTAACGCAGTGCTGGGAGAGTTAACGCAATGCAGGGAGAGTTAAAGCAGTGCAGGGAGAGTTAACCCAGTGCAGGGAGAGTTAACGCAGTGCTGGGAGAGTTAAAGCAGTGCTGGGAGAGTTAAAGCAGTGCTGGGAGAGTTAAAGCAGTCCAGGGAGAGTTAACGCAGTCCAGGGAGAGTTAACGCAGTGCAGGGAGAGTTAACGCAGTGCTGGGAGAGTTAACGCAATGCTGGGAGAGTTAAAGCAGTGCAGGGAGAGTTAAAGCAGTGCAGGGAGAGTTAACCCAGTACAGGGAGAGTTAAAGATCCTGTAAAGCAAATTCCATGATTAGCTTCTCAGTATATTATATACGTGTGAAATGAGTTCCTGAAAGCATGTGCAAAGCGCGAAACTTTGTCGCACTGAAATGTGGAGTTAGACCGTACAGTTTCTCTTCCGTTTTCAGCTCAGGTTTTGTATAGGCGGAGCCAAAACCCGACCGATCTACGTCACAGCGACTGATCTACGTCAGATCACAGACGAATGCATTCTGTTACTCGGCTGGTACGATGCAAAGACAAAGTAATTAACACATAAAACACTCAGAGACTGCAGGTATGGCTGTTCTGATATCTGCAATTGATTTAGCTAGTGTTGCTGTTGTTGCTAAATTCAATCAATTCGAGGAGGCGGAGCTTCAGCTCCTTCAGGCGACACGCCCTCCCCAGTCTCAAGCAGAGAAGACTGCTGATTTTCTCACGATTTCAAAGCCTAATTTAACATACTTCTAACATAACATGGGTTTTTTTCCATTCGAATTTGGATGAGTAGTAAACAACACATTTTTCTGTGGTGTGATGAACTTAAAAC
The DNA here is from genome assembly GCF_963692335.1 of Osmerus eperlanus. Lineage (NCBI taxonomy): Eukaryota > Metazoa > Chordata > Actinopteri > Osmeriformes > Osmeridae > Osmerus > Osmerus eperlanus. Next base: position 1,945,767 of record NC_085023.1, on the reverse strand, counting down.
TCATTTTCAATTCCACTTTACAGGATCTTTAACGCAGTGCAGAGAGAGAGTTAACCCAGAGTCTTACGTTTTAAAGAGGTCCCAGAGCTGCTTCTCAGTCAGCTCTGCAGTCACGTTCCCTACCCAGAGGGACTGGCACGGACTTCTGAGACACAGAGAGAGACACAGAGAGAGAGACACAGAGAGAGAGAGAGAGAGAGAGAGAGAGAGAGAGAGAGAGAGAGAGAGAGAGAGAGAGAGAGAGAGAGAGAAGAATGAATGAATCATTCTTGCATCTCATGCATTCCATCTGGTGAACATGACTGGGTTATTGATCACATACCCTGGCTGGACCAATGAGGATTCCTGGCTCAAAGCTGAAAAAAGAATGAAAAGGAGAGCGAGAGAGGAGAGAGGGAGGGGGGAAAAGAGAGGGAGGGAGGAGAGAGACAGGGAAAGTAAGAGATGAGAGAGAGGGGGGGAGAGAGACGGGGGAAGAGAAGATATAGAGGAAAGGAGAGAGAGAGGCAAAGAGAGGCCATTGGATGAGTCTTCACATCTTTACTACTCCCCAGTGTCCCATATGCAAAATGTAGCTTTCCGACCTTGTTCTTGGCCGGTGTGTGCGTGTGTGTGTGTGTGTGTGTCCTCACCCCTGGAAGCCCCTGGAGAGGACAGTACAGCCTGTACTGTAGAGAACTTATCAAGCAATAACACACCCTGCATCTCCTCAAAACCTAGATCCTGTGAGAGAAAGAAGAAAACAAGACAGAGAGCAGGATAGAATGAAGGAAGAGTCTGTTAGTAGTGAACAACGACAGCTTCATGCAGAAGGTCAGATGTTAGGAGTCTGTTGGTGTCTAAACCAGCCAGTCTACTGAACACTAGCCCAACCCAGAAACAGACAGAGAAAGGATGCGGTCGATGAGTAAACCATACATCACATCAATTTAAGTTTGATTTGATAATATCAGTTTGAATCGGTGTATTGTGTGAAGTGTATTTGCTTGTGTGTTTACCATGAGCTGCAGAACTTTGCAGTTGAAGAGGTCGTTGACAGCTTCCTCACAGTCCTGGTCCAGCTTCAACACCTTCTCCATGGCCTGCTCTGCCTCACTGTACCTCTGTCAAACACACAATTTAGGACTAACATTCTGATTTCTTAGCTATAATATCCACTTTTACATACATATTGAAAATCATAAGTGATTGTTTGTGTGTACGTGAGGGGAAGTGTGACCAGTACCTTCAGTCCCATGAGGGCGCTCCCTTGACGGAAGTATCCTTTGGGCCAATCAGGAGCCAGCCCGATGGAGCGCTCAGCGTCAGCCAGGGCCTGAGGGTACTGTTCCAAACATGCATAGCAGTAGGAGCGGTTCCCGAAGAACCTGAAAACACACACACATACACACTTTAATGGACAGGAGCTAGCTAACTGTGTTGCTGGGTTTGTATATACTGGAGCTAGCTAACTGTGTTGCTGGGTTTGTATATACTGGAGCTAGTTAACTGTGTTGCTGGGTTTGTATATACTGGAGATAGCTAACTGTGTTGCTGGGTTTGTATATACTGGAGCTAGCTAACTGTGTTGCTGGGTTTGTATATACTGGAGCTATCTAACTGTGTTGCTGGGTTTGTATATACTGGAGCTAGCTAACTGTGTTGCTGGGTTTGTATATACTGGAGCTAGCTAACTGTGTTGCTGGGTTTGTATATACTGGAGCTATCTAACTGTGTTGCTGGGTTTTTATATACTGGAGCTAGCTAACTGTGTTGCTGGGTTTGTATATACTGGAGCTATCTAACTGTGTTGCTGGGTTTGTATATACTGGAGCTAGCTAACTGTGTTGCTGGGTTTGTATATACTGGAGCTAGCTAACTGTGTTGCTGGGTTTGTATATACTGGAGCTAGCTAACTGTGTTGCTGGGTTTGTATATACTGGAGCTAGCTAACTGTGTTGCTACAGGAGATATAGCTAACTGTGTTGCTGGGTTATAAAAGGAGCTAGCTAACTGTTAGACAGATGCTAGCTACCGTATTTTTAAATGAAATGAAACCTCGGTTTATACCCCGATTTTACATTTTCTTGTGGTAATGCGGTTTATAATTCGAAGCGGCTTATAGCCCGGTTTTACATATTTTTTTCGTGAATGCTATTTAACCCGTTAAGGAGTAGCATCGCACATATGTGATCGTTCGAATGCAGGTCTCACAGCGTAATGTCACATATATGCTTTTTCGAACATTCCTACTGAATAATTTACTCGTAGCATTGCTACGAGTATTATGCAAGCTAACTTAGCCAGGAATCTAACTAAAGCTAGCTAGCTACCGTTTCTGAAAAATAACTTACGCTTTGGGGGCCGTCGGAAATATTTAGAACTCACGCGTCTAAAAGGTAAATATTAGTTAATTCCCGGGCAATAAGGCACCTACTTTCGTTTTAGAAGTGTGTTACACAACTGCATGCTGTAAGATCGCCTATAGTGCATTGCTTGGTATCATTGTTCCCGTATCAAGTGTGGCATATATTCCAGTGTGGTTTATACTCAGATTTACAAACACAAAGCTCTCATTCTGGTGGGATGCAGTTTATAGAAAATGCGGCTTATTTTCCGAAAAATACGATAACTGTGTTGCTGGGTTACACAGATGCTAACTAACCGTGTTGCTGGGTTACACAGATGCTAGCTAACCGTGTTGCTGGGTTACACAGATGCTTGCTAACCGTGTTGCTGGGTTACACAGATGCTTGCTAACCGTGTTGCTAGGTTACACACATGCTAGCTAACCATGCTTCTGTGTTACACATATGCTAGCTAACCGTGTTGCTGGGTTACACAGATGCTAGCTAACTGTACCTCTGGGTTTTAGAGGACTTGGCTAACTGAGAGGCTGGGTCAGTGTACCTGTAGTCAGCTGGATCATATCTGATGGCTTCTGTAAACATGCTGACAGCCTGTGAGTACTGGCCCTCCTGAACCATCTTGATCCCTTTCTCTGTAGGACACATGCACACACACACACAAACACACACATACAAGCATGCACACAAGGGCATGCACACACACATACACAGACAAAAAGGGCCAAAGAATTAAGACACAAAACCTTGAATAAGTGCAGACATCAGCCGGAAGTTACCTCCAACCCTCCCATCGAGAGAGAGTTCCTCTGGGTCCTTGGACCTTCCTAACCAAGCAACTTCATCACCTCTCCTCCCACATCAGGAGGGTCTTCATCCTCCTACTGACCACGGCTTCACACTCACCTGTCAACGAGGCGCTTCTCTTGATCGTGGCGTCAGATCCATTCTCCTAAAGGGGAAACACTGTACTGTTATTAGCTGAACACAGAGCTCCACCGAGCCAAATCCTGCTTCTTAGAATGACTGCTGTTCGAAAGCAGGTGTCGGAACCGCTGACAGCAGGTGTAGGAACCACTGACAGCAGGTGGAGGAACCACTGACAGCAGGTGGAGGAACCACTGACAGCAGGTGTAGGAACCACTGACAGCAGGTGGAGGAACCACTGACAGCTGGTGTAGGAACCACTGACAGCAGGTGGAGTGACCACTTCAGATGTGAATGAATACCTGAGCAGTCAGCTAATACACTGCCTGCGCAAAAAAAGTGGGCCGATACTTTGTTGGACCGCCTTTAGCTTTGATTACGGCACACACTTGCCATGGCTTGTTTTGACAACGTTGTGCAACGCCACAACAAGTCTTTCTGATCAGAGTTGTATTAGGCCAAATTTTGGTCCCAGACCTTGTATTGATGACGGGAGAGTTGCCCCACTCTGTAAAGTGGGGCAACTCTCTCCGGCACATATCAGGTCAGGACCCTGTGGTGGCAGGATTCCTCATGATCCCTAAACCACTGTAACCTAGCCTGGTCATCTGAGGGCACCTCAAACCACTGTAACCTAGCCTGGTCATCTGAGGGCACCTCAAACCACTGTAACCTAGCCTGGTCATCTGAGGGCACCTCAAACCACTGTAACCTAGCCTGATCATCTGAGGGCACCTCAAACCACTGTAACCTAGCCTGGTCATCTGAGGGCACCTCAAACCACTGTAAACTAGCCTGGTCATCTGAGGGCACCTCAAACCACTGTAACCTAGCCTGATCATCTGAGGGCACCTCAAACCACTGTAACCTAGCCTGGTCATCTGAGGGCACCTCAAACCACTGTAACCTAGCCTGGTCATCTGAGGGCACCTCAAACCACTGTAACCTAGCCTGGTCATCTGAGGGCACCTCAAACCACTGTAACCTAGCCTGATCATCTGAGGGCACCTCAAACCACTGTAACCTAGCCTGATCATCTGAGGGCACCTCAAACCACTGTAACCTAGCCTGGTCATCTGAGGGCACCTCAAACCACTGTAACCTAGCCTGATCATCTGAGGGCACCTCAAACCACTGTAACCTAGCCTGGTCATCTGAGGGCACCTCAAACCACTGTAACCTAGCCTGGTCATCTGAGGGCACCTCAAACCACTGTAACCTAGCCTGGTCATCTGAGGGCACCTCAAACCACTGTAACCTAGCCTGGTCATCTGAGGGCACCTCAAACCACTGTAACCTAGCCTGGTCATCTGAGGGCACCTCAAACCACTGTAACCTAGCCTGGTCATCTGAGGGCACCTCAAACCACTGTAACCTAGCCTGGTCATCTGAGGGCACCTCAAAGCACTGTAACCTAGCCTGATCATCTGAGGGCACCTCAAACCACTGTAACCTAGCCTGGTCATCTGAGGGCACCTCAAACCACTGTAACCTAGCCTGATCATCTGAGGGCACCTCAAACCACTGTAACCTAGACTGGTCATCTGAGGGCACCTCAAACCACTGTAACCTAGCCTGGTCATCTGAGGGCACCTCAAACCACTGTAACCTAGCCTGATCATCTGAGGGCACCTCAAACCACTGTAACCTAGCCTGATCATCTGAGGGCACCTCAAACCACTGTAACCTAGCCTGGTCATCTGAGGGCACCTCAAACCACTGTAACCTAGCCTGATCATCTGAGGGCACCTCAAACCACTGTAACCTAGCCTGGTCATCTGAGGGCACCTCAAACCACTGTAACCTAGCCTGGTCATCTGAGGGCACCTCAAACCACTGTAACCTAGCCTGGTCATCTGAGGGCACCTCAAACCACTGTAACCTAGCCTGATCATCTGAGGGCACCTCAAACCACTGTAACCTAGCCTGATCATCTGAGGGCACCTCAAACCACTGTAACCTAGCCTGGTCATCTGAGGGCACCTCAAACCACTGTAACCTAGCCTGGTCATCTGAGGGCACCTCAAACCACTGTAACCTAGCCTGGTCATCTGAGGGCACCTCAAACCACTGTAACCTAGCCTGATCATCTGAGGGCACCTCAAACCACTGTAACCTAGCCTGGTCATCTGAGGGCACCTCAAACCACTGTAACCTAGCCTGGTCATCTGAGGGCACCTCAAACCACTGTAACCTAGCCTGATCATCTGAGGGCACCTCAAACCACTGTAACCTAGCCTGATCATCTGAGGGCACCTCAAACCACTGTAACCTAGCCTGGTCATCTGAGGGCACCTCAAACCACTGTAACCTAGCCTGATCATCTGAGGGCACCTCAAACCACTGTAACCTAGCCTGATCATCTGAGGGCACCTCAAACCACTGTAACCTAGCCTGATCATCTGAGGGCACCTCAAACCACTGTAACCTAGCCTGGTCATCTGAGGGCACCTCAAACCACTGTAACCTAGCCTGGTCATCTGAGGGCACCTCAAACCACTGTAACCTAGCCTGATCATCTGAGGGCACCTCAAACCACTGTAACCTAGCCTGATCATCTGAGGGCACCTCAAACCACTGTAACCTAGCCTGATCATCTGAGGGCACCTCAAACCACTGTAACCTAGCCTGATCATCTGAGGGCACCTCAAACCACTGTAACCTAGCCTGATCATCTGAGGGCACCTCAAACCACTGTAACCTAGCCTGATCATCTGAGGGCACCTCAAACCACTGTAACCTAGCCTGATCATCTGAGGGCACCTCAAACCACTGTAACCTAGCCTGATCATCTGAGGGCACCTCAAACCACTGTAACCTAGCCTGATCATCTGAGGGCACCTCAAACCACTGTAACCTAGCCTGATCATCTGAGGGCACCTCAAACCACTGTAACCTAGCCTGATCATCTGAGGGCACCTCAAACCACTGTAACCTAGCCTGATCATCTGAGGGCACCTCAAACCACTGTAACCTAGCCTGATCATCTGAGGGCACCTCAAACCACTGTAACCTAGCCTGATCATCTGAGGGCACCTCAAAGCACTGTAACCTAGCCTGATCATCTGAGGGCACCTCAAACCACTGTAACCTAGCCTGATCATCTGAGGGCACCTCAAACCACTGTAACCTAGCCTGGTCATCTGAGGGCACCTCAAACCACTGTAACCTAGCCTGGTCATCTGAGGGCACCTCAAACCACTGTAACCTAGCCTGATCATCTGAGGGCACCTCAAACCACTGAGACTTTAAAAAAAAGGACTAAAAACAATTATTTTTAGCAGATCTTACGAGTTTTAATTATCTAATTATATTTTATATTGATGTTTTACCTTGTTTTATAATCTTAACTGTAGCACCTTGAGATTTGTTCTCGGATGAAAGGTGCGTTAGAAATCAAATTTATTATTATTATTATTATTATTATTATGATCAATCCTGGCATCCTGGAATATGCCCATCTCATCTGGAAAGGGATCAATGACCAGATGGGATCATCTGGTCATTTAGCTGACTTTTGGCCACATAACGTTGCTAGACCTGACAAACGGATGCAACCTCAGATCATGACACTGCCTCAACTTCCTGTCCAGTGGGCACCATGATAGGTACACTGCTTCTTGCGCCCTGAAGCTCCAGAGTCTCAGTTTTTATGTTATCCAATAGATGTTTAGTCCCAATCCTGAGTTCTGGTCACATTGTGTGTGTGGTAATACTTTCACTAAACAGTGTTCTACTGTCGATTTTAGGAACCGTGCTAGCCCACCGTGCTAGCCCACCGTGCTAGCCCTAGACAGTTATCAGAGAAGCAGCTCTGTCAAGTGAGCCATTTTGTTGCGCTGACCATAAAACGCAATACCACAAACAAAAGGACCATTGTGACATTGCCATCAGGACAGCCACTGCCCTAACCCCTAGTAACACTGACCCAACACCAACAGTTATTGTAAAAGAAGAAAAGGCTTGACTTTCAGACCTGGTTTCTCAGACACAGATTCCACCTGGTCCCAGACTAGGAGGAACTGGGTGTGATCTGTGAACTCTCACCTCGCTGGTTCTAGCCTCATTTTCCTTGTTCTCTTTGGACTTGCGGCCTGGTTTGGTCCAGCCTTTAGGCTTGATGTGGCTGGCAGCATTGGAAACGAAGGCACTGCTTACATCCCATTCTGGCTCCTGAGTAACATAGATACACACAGAAACACAAAGACAAAAACATATATACAGACAAGTTACAAACACAGACAGATTAGTATAGAGTGGCTCTCAAAATTTAATAAAGTGCTAATAAAATAATGTGTACCCTATAATGGAGATGGTAATACAGCAAACTACCCTCCATGGGTTATAAAACGGTGTACAAACTGTCCATGAGTGGGAGGGAATGGTTCTGTCGTACCTCCTCACTGGGGCCAGTAGGGGCCCTGGGGGGGCCCGAGGTGCAGGGAGGGGGGCCCGGTTCATCCTTGGAGCAGCACATGGAGCCCTGATGTTCATGTTTGTCCTCCTCCTCTACTACTCCACCTCCTCCCTCAATCTCAGACTCGCTCTCCTCAGACTCAACATCATCCTCATCTTCATCATCCTGACACAAACACACACACACACACCTCTGTAAACATATTCAGGTGTAGATTTCCTCCAAACTCGAGGGATGAAAGGTTCCCTACCTGTTCAGTGCTTCTCTGCACCTGCTCCATCTTCCTGCGTTCTCGTTGACGCTAGCGAGGGAAAAACCAGGAATGAAACACTGACCCCCAAATGTGTGTGCGTGTGTGTGTGAGACATGCGCCCACCTTCCTCTTGGCTCTGCGACGCTCTGCTCTCCGCTTGACCTTCTCCTCCTCACTGAGCCCCTCCTCTCCGTTCAGGTAGTCCTGGTAACACACACAAGGATGAACACACACATCATGCAGATGAGGATGAACACACACATCATGTAGATGAACACACACACACAAGGATGAACACTTAGTTAGTCGGTTAATTATTACTAATTTTAGTAAATATTAATATTACATTGATTTATTATGTATCAATATATATATACATATACACATTATAGTTATTGTTGATAAGAATACTAACTCTATAAGATTTAGGACTTATTCATCATAGGTTTAGACAGGCTGCTAGGAAACTGTCAAGACAAGCAGAACTTTATGTGTTCTGTGCTGTACAGTAAACTGCCTTTTGGAGGACATTACTGTTTTCTAAGTCTAAGGACCAGAGAACCCCAGAGTAGTTTACCTGTTACAGAAGACAGATAGGTGTCCTACCTGTGCCAGACGAGCATGGCTGGAGGCGTCAGGGACGGACGCTCCACAGTCCTGCTCCAGATCCTGCTGGGTGCTGGGGCCTTCTGCGACACAGCGTCAGGTCGCACACACACACGGACACACACACAAACACAAAGACCAGGGGGCATTGATTGCTTGTTGCCGATTAAGGAGCACGTACATCTCAAACACTTGATCACATGACAACAAGCCATAAATGCAGAGTTGGTACAGATCACTAAGTATGGTCAGTTTTACACCCTGCGGGTAGCTGTCTGTCACTGTTCTGCTGTCTGAAACAGCCTCCTCCTACCATAGGACTGCATCCGTCTCACCTCCTCCTACCATAGGACTGCACCTGTCTCACCTCCTCCTACCATAGGACTGCACCTGTCTCACCTCCTCCTACCATAGGACTGCACCTGTCTAACCTCCTCCTACCATAGGACTGCACCTGTCTCACCTCCTCCTACCATAGGACTGCACCTGTCTCACCTCCTCCTACCATAGGACTGCACCTGTCTTACCTCCTCCTCCCATAGGACTGCACCTGTTTTACCTCATCCTACCATAGGAATGCACCTGTCTTACCTCCTCCTACCATAGGTTTCTACCTGTCATAGTAATGTACCTGTCTCACCTCATAGTACTTTACCTGTCTCACCCACTCTTGCCGTAGTTGCTGACATCTCACAAACATCTCTAACAAAACAGGACTACAGTACATTATGAGAGGACTTCATAATCATACAGACACTGTAGTTAGTTGATGGCATGTGGGTGTTTTCCTGCTGAACTAGTGAGACGCTGAGCTAAGTCCCAGTACAGGAGGTCGAATCCTGCCCACCCTGTGACTCCTGTACCTGGATATAGTACCTCTCCTCTTTCACACTAGCACTTGCATGTGGACGAGGACCACAAACAGCCCCTGGGCAAGCAGAGGAGGAGGAGGAAGAAAAGGGAGAATGCAGGGGAGGAAGAGGTGAAGGATAAGTGGAAAAGAGGAGGAAGAGTAGAGGGGAGGAAGAAGAGGAGAAGGGAGAGAGGTACCAGTGTTTCCCACAGGATGCTGTGAGACTGGTGGGTGTGGGTGCATGGTGGGGGCAGAAAAAATGTAGTACATTAAAAGGTTACCTGCGTCAATCTGGTTCACTTTGAGAGCACAATTAAGAGGCTAGATCTATGATGAACATAGTGCTCTAAATAAGTGTGCGCTAGGGGTGGGCGATCTGGCCAAAATATTCTATCACAGTACGAGTAATTTTATATCACGGTTACGGTATATATCACGGTATAGTATACTGTACTGTAAATATGTAAAAGTATGTATGGCTATTATTTAAAGGCAACGACAGCGTTCCGATTGGCTGATGCGCAGTCATGCCATCCGCGTGGTGACTTACAGCTCAATACGAATCCGTAATGCCAAAAATCGCGAAAGCGATCAGTCTGAGTTTTACTATCCATATCTAACTTCGGTTTTGGCGTATCAACCTCGTTAAAGCTCGGTTGATACGTTAAAGCCTCAGTTTGATATTTCCCGGCATGACCTCACTCTCAGTAGTTAGCCTTCACTAGTCATCCTAGATAAAGAATGCTAGCAACGCCACCAGTGTAATTTTACAATAATAATTTTACAGCACAAGACATGAAACTTGAACAACAGCAGAATGGGTTATCAAATATATAATTAATTTGCATCGGCATGAATGTGGTCCGCTTAGACAAAATACACTCCACATCGAAAATTCCGTCAGACCAACGCAAAGGTACTTCAAGGTCAAACGAAAATAGCAAATCAAATGAAAGTTAAACTACAATTCTAAATATCGCAAGAATGCGATTTATATGATGGCTTATATACAATGCAACAAGCAGAAAAAAAGAAAAAAGTATACCGTGGTTGAAACGGTATAGCCAAATCTCTCCCGGTAGACACATTTCTACCGTCGCACGGTATGTACCGTCATACCGCCCAGCCCTAGTGTGCGCTCTGGTAAACAATTTAATCATAAACACATTGATTGTATAGATTTGAATGGTGAACAGAGGGGAGGAGGAGGAAGAGGAGAGAAAAGGGGGGAAGAGGAGGAGAGAGAGAGGGGGTGGGGAGGAGGAGGGAGAGGGGGTGGGGAGGAGGAGGGAGAGGGGGTGGGGAGGAGGAGAGAGAGAGGGGGTGGGGAGGAGGAGGGAGAGGGGGTGGGGAGGAGGAGAGAGAGGGGGTGGGGAGGAGGATGGAGAGAGGGTGGGGAGGAGGAGGGGGTGGTGGGGAGGAGGAGAGAGAGGGGGTGGGGAGGAGGATGGAGAGAGAGGGGGTGGGGAGGAGGAGAGAGAGGGGGTGGGGAGGAGAGAGAGGGGGTGGGGAGGAGGTGGGGGAGGGGGAGGAGAGAGAGGGGATGGGGAGGAGGAGGAGGAGAGAGGGCGTGGGGGAGGAGGAGGAGAGAGAGGGGGTGGGGAGGAGGAGAGAGAGGGGGTGGGGAGGAGAGAGAGGGGATGGGGAGGAGGAGGAGGAGAGAGGGCGTGGGGGAGGAGGAGGAGAGAGAGGGGGTGGGGAGGAGGAGGAGAGAGAGGAGGTGGGGAGGAGAGAGAGGGGGTGGGGAGGAGGTGGGGGAGGGGGAGGAGAGAGAGGGGATGGGGAGGAGGAGGAGGAGAGAGGGCGTGGGGGAGGAGGAGGAGAGAGAGGGGGTGGGGAGGAGGAGAGAGAGGGGGTGGGGAGGAGAGAGAGGGGATGGGGAGGAGGAGGAGGAGAGAGGGCGTGGGGGAGGAGGAGGAGAGAGAGGGGGTGGGGAGGAGGAGGAGAGAGAGGAGGTGGGGAGGAGGAGAGAGAGGGGGTGGGGAGGATGGAGAGGGGTGGGGAGGAGGAGAGAGAGGGGGTGGGGAGGAGGAGAGAGAGGGGGTGGGGAGGAGGAGAGAGAGGGGGTGGGGAGGAGGAGAGAGAGGGGGTGGGGAGGAGGAGGAGAGAGAGGGGGTGAGGAGGAGGAGGAGGGGGAGGGGGATTATCTAATTTCTATGACACTTTCACAAATAATTTCTCTCATACTTGTTCCAAGTTCATAACAATGACATAAGATACACAGAAATGCTTGTTCTATGAAAACACACACACCCCGTGCATAGGTTCATCTGCATGACCAGATATTCATCTAGCTGGGTTTACACACAGTCACTTCCCAGTTGATTGAGGCCAGGAGGAACAACAATCAGACTGACTAGATGATAAAGGTCCTACATGACCTAGTAACAGGAAGTCGTTTTCCACGAAGCACCTTCACTGACCTGCACTGTGTTTGAGTCGAGGCTTTGCCTAAAGATCTCATGGTACTGAACTGGGGTGAGCACCCCCACCCCCCTTTCCTTGTGTTGCACAACTACCAGTTGCCTGTGGTGACGTCAGGTCTGAAGAGCGGAAAAAAAAACATATGGCAGAAAAGGCACTTCCTCTTGTTTTGGATCTTCTTTCCCTTCCTCAAAGCAATCATTTCTCTGTCTCAATCTCTCCCTCTGTTAATCTGTCTGTCTGTCCCCCCCTCTCTCTCTCTCTATCGAGCCTTCCGACATAATTTCCTTAATAACTCCCAATGCTTTTTAAATGATCCAAATTGTACACTGAATAGTTTTTTGTATTTTTTATGAACCTACGTTTAGACCTGTACGTTAACATGAGGTGCTATTTTGAATCTCTACACATTTAGGAAGCATAGGGTTAGGAGGAGGAGACAGGGGCTGGGCAGAGGAGACAGGAGGCTGGGCAGAGGAGACAGGAGTCTGGGCAGAGGAGACAGGAGGCTGGGCAGAGGAGACAGGAGGCTGGGCAGAGGAGACAGGGGGCTGGGTAGAGGAGACAGGGGGCTGGGTAGAGGAGACAGGGGGCTGGGCAGAGGAGACAGGAGGCTGGGCAGAGGAGACAGGAGGCTGGGCAGAGGAGACAGGAGGCTGGGCAGAGGAGACAGGGGGCTGCAGGAGACAGGGGGCTGGGCAGAGGAGACACTCAGAGATGTCCCTAACCACACTCAGATGTCCCTTACCACACTCAGAGATGTCCCTAACCACACTCAGAGATGTCCCTAACCACACATAGACAAGGCAAGGAATTTCAGCTGCTGGCACCCTGCCTGCTCCTCAGATGACAGGCTCCTCAGACCCTCTTGAAAAGCTTGTCTCTGTCCGTCTCTGCGTTACTCAAACTGCAGCCCGCTTTAAATCCTCATCATATAGGAATGTGATCTTTACATCTTAATTTCCACAGATGTAGAGTCCAATGCAACAGGACACCTTCCGTTTCTCTCTGAGGAGCGAACCGGCTGAATACGTGCGGGAATTTAAGGTGAGCTCATGTTACAGGAATGTCAACTACTATGGCTTTCATTACCTTATTATCACAGAAGTCAATTTGGCATCAGACAACCCTGACTGACATGTTCGTGGCAAGGCCATTAGCCTTAAAACTATTCGGCTTGGTGAAGAAGGCTTTCCACCGCAAGGCCTCGAGAACAGTGCTTCTCAACCCTGGTCCTCTTGACCCACTGTCCTGCATGTTCTAGATCAGTGCTTCTCAACCCTGGTCCTCTGGACCCACTGTCCTGCATGTTCTAGATCAGAGCTTCGCTACCCTGGTCCTCTTGACCCACTGTCCTGCATGTTCTAGATCAGTGCTTCTCAACCCTGTCCTCTTGACCCACTGTCCTGCATGTTCTAGATCAGAGCTTCGCTACCCTGGTCCTCTGGACCCACTGTCCTGCATGTTCTAGATATTTCCCTGCTCCAACACTAATTGGAGCAGGGAATCCACACGATTCTAATGAACGGGCCATTATGAAGTTCAGCAGAAACCTGATAATGAACATCTATTAGAATCTGGTGTGTTGGAGCAGGCAAACATCTAGAACATGCAGGGCAGTGGGTCCCGAGGACCAGGGCTGAGAAGAACTGCTTTAGAACAACACATTGCATTTGCATGTTGCAGCACTCATGCCTGATAACACAATTCTGAATAACGTTCAGAATATTATTAATTAAAAAAAAAACAGCAGTAGGCCATCTTGATTTTCAATGTGCAATCCAAGCAGGATTTTTGCCACAACTGGGACAACTTTGCAATCACATGAACCTTACCCGACATTTAGTGAATTTGGAAAGGATGGAGAACATAGAAAACATGTGCCAGCAGCAACAGACAAAGTGCTTCTGCCCTCGGTTTTGTAAATGTAAATAATGAAAGCATAGGCCTATGTCATGTCACAAAAAAAGTACAGTATATTACAGAACCAGCCTGTGTGCTTGTAATTTCAGTATGATGAAAACGACTTCTCAAACTCCTAATGCTACAGTATTAGTAATACTCATGCAGTCGGTAACCTTTAATCCAAATGAATCACAGAAAGGAAAGAAGAACTGGTCAATCACTCGTCGGGCAGTCAACCTCCTGAACCGCAACTTCTTCAACCATTCCGTCGCCCTTCAAGAAATCAAAACCGTTGTTTTGATCCCACTAAATCTATATATTTAATGCGATTGGGTATTAAAATGTGTTAAATTGACAAACAGTCACTATCAGTTGAAAATGTAAAGTAAGCGGTTGTTAAAACAACTCTGAAAGACACGGATCCAGTGTATTTATTCGTTGGGTGTAGTTCGCCACATTGTGAAACTAGCGGGACAGAGGGGAGACTTGTTAAAAACGTGCCTCTGAACTTCAGCAGTACTAGAAGAAATACGGGATGTTGCAAAAAAGTAATTATGTTAATGTAACGGAAGTTTACAAGGACATTTTACAATAAACTTTCAGGAGTCAATGTAACTTTTTACGGACTGGGAATGTTCCAAAAGTTTTAAAAATACATGTCTTACCGCTGACGATCCCCAGCAACCTGCATATATCTCTTGTGAATTTCATTAGTGCGACCATTCAGCATTATTGGCTAAACAACTTCTTAATAAAAAAGAAGTATATATAAGAATCGGTGTCGAATCCACGGGAATCTGTGGTTTCGTCTGTTTCCTCCTGGGCGTGAAAACGTCAAAGTAACTGCAACAATCCTGCCAGCGTCTTAAAGGTACAGTGGTCGTTTAATGGAATTTCAGGAACTGAAAAATATTCAGTTATTAAGTTTTCAAGATGATAATTAATTAAATAGGCTGTGATCTTTGAGAAGAGCTATGATTTTAATCAACCCACACCAAGTGGTCTTGTCTGACCCATAACATACAGTGGTCTTGTCTGACCCATAACATACAGTGGCCTCAATATTGGGACACAAGTCAAAACAAGTTTTGCTGTGCACTCAAGGCATATGTAAATAATATTAAATTATGGATATGAGGCAAAAGTATAGAATGTCATCATTTATTTATTGCTGTTTCAACACGTTTTACAAAGAATAACAAACCATTTAGAGGTTCTCCCATCGTAACTATTTGGACATTTGGCTTATGTTTCTAGTTGATCATGTATTTCTTGTCAAATTTGACTTGAAACGTTCCCAATACTTATTGAGGACACTATTTGTTTGGTGTGAAGTACAGGTGACCTGACCTTACCAACCCCAACCACTCAGACTGGGACCTGTGGTTAGATCTCAATAGTTCAAACTGTAAGTTCTACTAACTGGAAATACACAAAGATAGATCGCAGAAGAGGGACATTACTGTTTATTGAAGCTGTTGTATAAGAGAATGGAAAACAATCTTTGGACATGGTTTTAATTAAGCACTTCAAGAGCCTTGTAGAATGAGAACACTGCACATCTGGTCCGGATTCATTCATTTCAACATGAAAACATTGTTTTTCGGAATGTTTTATGAGTATAATTCTAAAGTTTAAACATTGGAGTGTCTAGCAGTTTTAAGTGAATGTCACATTCACTTAAACGTTGCTGTTTTTCTTTGCGGCAACAATATGCAAATAAAAACAATTGCTTTCTGTCTTTATCCTTTACTCTTTCCACCTCATTGTATTCTCCCTCTCTCTTCCTTTCTCTCTCTCCACCCTCCCTCCCTCTCTCCAGGGTTCAGGGTTTCAGCCACGTCGCAGGTCGGCCATGACAGTTTGCGCAGCATTCCATCCCGAGGAGCCCATCACACCACCACCTATGAGAAACACAGACAGTTAGGTGACTGAGCCACAGACACAGTCAGGTGACTGAGCCACAGACACAGTCAGGTGACTGAGCCACAGACACAGTCAGGTGACTGAGCCACAGACACAGGCAGGTGACTGAGCCACAGACACAGTCAGGTGACTGAGCCACAGACAGTTGCAAGAGCAACAGACAGTTTGACAGTCACAATTTAATTAAAACAATGGATGCTTACTGTTTTACATAGTATGTACTGTGTATGTCTAACATAAGAAACAGTTCCAAAGCCATGACAACCTAATTTCCTTATCATATGTCTCAGAACCTATCCAAAGGTCAGCTAACCATAATCTTGGCATGCAGAGTGATAAACACATGGAGACACACACACACACACACTATTAGAAGTCCCAAAACCTGCATTACTAACCTGGGTGGGAGCCACTGCCACAAAGATACAGCCCTCTGATTGGTGAACGGTAGTCAGAGAAAGAGGGCAAAGGTCGTGCCAGGTACAGCTGGTCCAATGACATGGAGCCATGGAAAATATTCTGGAATGAAGAAAACACCAAGAGCCCCTTTAACATTTCACTCTTTTTCACTATCCAGAAATTATGTTCTCTGTCTCTGTCTCTTGTTCTGTATCTCTCTCTATCTGTCTTTATCTGTCTGTCAGCAGCTGTTTAATACCAGTGGTCCGGTCCAGTCCAGTCGGGTCTAGTCTAGTCCAAACCCAGGCTAACATGGTCTAGTCTAGTCCAAACCCAGTCTAACATGGTCTAGTCTCTTTTGTGTCTCCTAACTGCACAGTAGATACAGGGGGACACTCTGGGCTGTGGGCAGGGGCATCGTTAGACCCTTTTTACTGGGGCACGTGCCCCAGTATAAATCTGCTGTGCCCCAGTAAAATCAAAAGTTTGAGTTGAATTTACTTTAACAATTAACTTTATTAGTCAGTGCATTCATTTACATTTATAATCCCGGAAAAAATGTACGCAGTATCCCAATTAATGCTTGTAAAATCAAAGCAGAATCAAAGCAGAAAACACAAACCGATGCCCACAGAATTCCATGTCAGCGCGCTCTTCTGAGCTTGCCAAATAGCCACTGCAGCACAGAATTCCAGGTGTTGGACTCGGCACACAAGTCAGAATTGAGGTAGGCTAAGAAAACATTACAAAACTAAAGAAAGTTTCTAAATGATAGGCCTACCGAGGCCTATCATCTTATTTGGACTAAAACATAAAAACAATATAACATAAAGCTCAAAAACAGTATTTGCGCTCAAATTAATGCAAAAATAATGTGCACGCTCGCATTAACTATTGATGTCCCTGCCAAAGCTGATATCAAACCTGAACTGTTGTATAATGGGTTAAGCAAGGGGAGTTTCTATAGCCTAGTAGTGCATTGTGCGCAGCAAGCTTGAAAGAAAAAGGGATATGAATATGGGCCTCTGCCCCAGTAGAGCTTTATGTCTAACAACGCCCCTGGCTGTGGGTTCAGGCTGACACTGGGATGCAAACAACTTCCTGGTTCAGACAACAGCAGTCTGATTTTAGGTAAAGCAGCTTGTCAGACACACCCATAAATCCCTGTCCCTGGGACCCACCCCCCACCGCCTCCACCCGACTCACTTGCTCCCCTATGTGTTCTGGTTTGGTTTCCTCTGACTTATCCATCATGTCATCATCTCTCACTAACATAGTTGTATCCGCTATGTCATCTAACAGTTAAACATTCTATACTGAGGACAGGTTAAACAATTACTTGCGCACACACACACACACACACACTCACCCCTCCAGTGAGTCCAAAGATTCTCTCCAGGTCTGGCGGGGTTAGGATGTCTTTGCCCACGATGGAGCTTGTGAAACCAGGGGCGTACTGCTCCACCCAGCCAAACACTAGAGACACACAGACAGATAAAACAAACACACAAGAAACAAACAAATGAGCAAAAAAGTACTGGAAACTTCTACTAAGAGGACAGTCACCTTGTATAAGGGGTGGGGGAAAATCGATTCGCATTTGAATCGTGATTCAGTCTTCTAGCGATTCATATCAAATTTCTTTTTTTTATGACAATGAGTTTTGATGCCATGGGATTGAACACTTAACTGCCTATCACAGCAAACTGGAATCAAATGTAGGCATATATTAAATAGAAATTTGATTAAAAAAAATAAAAAATCGTGAATCGAAAAAATCGTGATGGATTTTTTACTGAATCGTGACCCAAGAATCGATTCGAATTGAATCGTGAGGTACCAAACGATTCCCACCCCTACCTTGTAATAATAATAGATTCTATACCCTGAGTGTGCATGTATAAAAACACCACAGATGAATGCAAGGCCTTTAAGAACTGCACTCAATCCTCCACTAATGTTTGTCATCCCCTGTAAGAGGGTTAGTAGTCCAGTCATTACGAAAAAAGGTAGGACAAATTGCAACAGAAGCAAACTCAACTGATTTTGTATCCTCAATATGTCCTGAATAAGGAAAAAAAAAACCTGAAGAATCCCATTAGGGGAAAGTTTCGAAAAAGACCCAAATATAGCCTATTCATAAGCCTATTCATTATTTTTCTCACGTGAATAGGGTAAAAATATTAACCTTTAAATATCACCATGAAAATGACTGAGTTGATTACTTACATCAAGACAAACAATACATGTATTACAAGTTTTTTTAAATTGTAAGTTAACATGGGCAAACGGTGCATAATCTAATTAGGTATGTGCTTATTTGCATAAATACCACAACAGATCTAAACGTTGGGTTAGCCAGGTGAAAAGGTCTTGTTGAATCTTGTTGACATATTACAGTAAAATACTTAATGTTAAG
Source organism: Osmerus eperlanus (assembly GCF_963692335.1). Lineage (NCBI taxonomy): Eukaryota > Metazoa > Chordata > Actinopteri > Osmeriformes > Osmeridae > Osmerus > Osmerus eperlanus. The sequence continues at coordinate 1,927,293 of NC_085023.1, read as the reverse complement.
GTCTGAATGGAACCCATTTAGGCTACCCATGAGCATTAATACATTGAGGCAGGAAGAAGTACTTTAAACCATCTTTAATTAATTATTATTGCAGAGATGGGGTTTGGGGCTGGGTCGTTTCACCAATAATAGTCGTACCACAGCTCAACACACATCCAGATGTTCCCAATAAATTGTATTGATCACCAGGTATGTTTTATTAATGTAGGTTGAATAATCCATGTAGGAGAAACAAAAGGAAATCTTTCTTACCTGAGTGACAGCTTAGTGACAGTTGATTGACAGTTGAGTGGACCTTGAATGAATGACTGAATCTCTGCCCCTTATGGTGACATTTGTTTTCCTCTATAGTCTTTTACTGTAAGATGTCAACAAGATTCTATAAGACATTTTCACCTGGCTATATCCAATGTTTAGATATGTTGTGGTATTTATGCAAATTAGCACATACATTATAATGCACCGTTTGCCCATGTTATCAAACAATTTAAAAAATGTTTGTCTTAATGTAAGTAATCAACTCAGTAATTTTCACGTGATATCTAAAGGTTCAAATGTTTAGCCTATTCAAGGAAGAGAAAGAATGAATAGGCGTATGATTAGGCTATATTTGGGTCTTTTTCGAAACGTTCCCCTAATGGGATTCTTTTTTTCCATACAAAATCAGTTGAGTTTGCTTCTGTTGCTATTTTCCTAGGTTGACCCCCATTTTGGCTTAAAATGACTGGACTATAGGGTTAGAGAGGTCTAAACAGTCCTGTCTCCTGGGAGTCAAGTAAGGGATAATGCCCAACGAGGTGTATATTATCACCTGATAATGGACAATGCGGAGGCATGAACCGTCCGACGCGCAGGGGAGCGCAGCTTCCGCGGAATCCATTATCAGGTGATATTGTACACCTCGAACGGCATTATCCCGCTTATACCATGGTCACTTGCCAACTATTTTTTTTACAAACATTAATTTATGTTTTCATGTGTTTTGCAATAGAAATCTAACGTTTTTCAACGTTAGCCAACTCTGATATTTCTAGTCCACTCAGCTCATAGAACCAACACCGGCTTTCCTTTGGCTGAGCTATTAGCCCGAAAGCTAATGTTTTTCTAGCAAGATTCAAAGGCAATAACATTGTGATGATTATTAGCCCGACTCCCTAACCGCTCAGCCATCTGAACCCCTAGTAGATTGACTTGCGAGGTGAATAGCGAAGGGCATGTGAGATGAGCGGTTACGTGACACTGACACAGTACATTCAGAAAAGTCCAAATAGGTTAAAATAAATATTGAAATCACTCGTTGTAATGACATGTTAGCTTGTTAAAGTCTTTCAAAATTGTAAACGGAGGCTTTGACTGTTGTTATGGTTACAGACACTTTGTACAGGCTCATACTATGTAGACAGCGCAATAATTTTGAACGGTGAACAGACAGTGTTGCTGGAACTACTTAGTAGGTGTACATTATCACCTGATAACGGACACCCCTGCAGCCAATCAGAATCGAGTATTCACCCAGACCATGTTATAAACACAAATATCCTGGGAGTCCTCAGTGAGTCCTCTGTCTCTCTCCTGTGAGTCCTATGCTAGTCTCCTGTGAGTCTTCCTGGCCGTGTTCTGGTGCTGTGCCTCTCACCTGAGTCGGCGTAGGCCTCCCTGTCCTGGTCCGTCCAGTCCCGGCCCCCCTGCAGGTGGTAGGGGGTGAACTGGGTGAACAGTGACACCACATGGCAGCCAGAGGGCGCCAGAGTAGAATCCAGCACTGAGGGGATCGTCATCTCCAGCATGGGCCTGGAAGAACACAGAGAAAGAACCAGAGAGGGGGGAGAGAGAAAGAGGGATGATGACAGAGAGAGATACACAAGTTGTTAATATAGAGACAGTGAGTGAGTGAGTGAGTGAGTGAGTGAGTGTGTGTGTGTGAGTGTGTGTGTGTGTGCGTGCGTGTGTACCTGGACGAGGGTCGTCCATCCAGGCTATCCTTGTAAGCCGTCTCCAGCAACTCCACACTCTCACAGTTCAGATGTATGGAACACTGGTGGTGGGGGCCCGCCTTGCCATCAGGGGTGGGAGCGGCCAGGAAGTTAGGCAGCCTGTCCACCGCCACTGCACACACACACACACACACACACACACATGAGGTGAGTCTTACAAGCGTGGCTCATCACCGCTCCTGGTGAAGAGCCTCAGGGTGAGGCAGAGCTGGGAGCAGCTCCACCAGCGTACCGTTGATCTTGGTGACGGGGGATGTGTAGTCAATCTGGTCCACAGCTTTGAGAAACTCTGGGCTCAGGGACCCCTGGAGGGCAGACAGAACACACACACTCTGAAACACAGCAAACACACACTCTCCAGGTGTTTGTTACCTGAGGGGCCAGGTGTTTGTTACCTGAGGGGCCAGGTGTTTGTTACCTGAGGGGCCAGGTGTTTGTTACCTGAGGGGCCAGGTGTTTGTTACCTGAGGGGCCAGGTGTTTGTTACCTGAGGGGCCAGGTGTTTGTTACCTGAGGGGCCAGGTGTTTGTTACCTGAGGGGCCAGGTGTTTGTTACCTGAGGGGCCAGGTGTTTGTTACCTGAGGGGCCAGGTGTTTGTTACCTGAGGGGCCAGGTGTTTGTTACCTGAGGGGCCAGATGTTTGAAGGTGAGGTAGGGTGTGGCGTTGGACAGAACCACCTTGCTGTGGACCTCTGTGCCATCCTGCAGGACCACCCCCCTGGCAGAGCCATCCGCCCCAACCAGGACCTGCTGCACATTCTGTCACACACACACACACACACACAGAAACACACACACACGTACAGCAACACACTCATGTACAGCAACACACACGCACACACAGCAACACACACACACATGTACAGAAACACACACACGTTCAGAAACACACACACAAACAGCAACACAGAGAGAAACCAGCAATCTCACACACACACACACGAATAAAGCAAACAGAACACAAAGTGTTGCACATCAAGTATTCCTGAACAGGTGTGATCCACTTCCATCACACCTGAGCCAGGTTCAGCTCTCACCTGTTCAGTGAAGACATCTGCTCCCAGGGAGCGGGCAGAGCTGGCGATCGCCTTGGACACCCCACCCATGCCCCCCTCCACGTAGCCCCACGCCCCCTTCTCCTTCTCCAGCTCTCCCATCACATGGTGCAGCAACACATACCTGGGGGGCCGAGGGGGGAGGCACTGTACACGTGTCTACATGCAGGAGTTCTTATTGTGTGTGTGTGTGTGTGTGTTTGTGTGTGCCTCCGAGCATGTTTATGTGTGAGTATCTGTGAGCGTGTGTGCTTGCGAATGTGTGTGTGTGTACCTGTGAGTGAGTGTGTGTCTAGGTGTGTGTGTTCTTACCCACTGCCAGGGTTGCTGGGGCTGGTCATGGCTCCGATGACAGCATCTGTGGCCAGGGTGGCTCTGAGAGGTTCTGACTCAAACCAGCGATTCAGGATCTGACCCAGGAGACAGGAGAGGAGGAGCGGTTTACAGTAATACGCCATCTGTGACTCTCTGAGTCTCTGAGTTGTTTGTCAAACACACAAACCTTCATTATTGGCGCTGTTATAATCTCATAGAAGTCTGGAATATTGTTGCCCAATTTCATACCTGTCCAAACAAATAACAGTATGATCAAGAAGATTAAAAACTGAAAACTTCCACAGCAGAGCTAAAGGTTATTTCCATGCTCTGGTGGTCACAGGTAGGTCAGAACTATGAAGCCAGCCCTACCACACTTGACCATGGGAATCAGAGTCTTGAGGGCAACCAGCCTTTTGGTGAGTGACCCCCCCATGATCCCAGGGATGTCCACAGGGGGGGCGTCCAGGAGGGGGTGGATAGCCCCAGCCAGCTTCTCCAGGTGGGTCACAAACTCTGGGAAAGCCTGGGAGAGAGAGAGAGGAAGGGAGGAATTAAGAATATTGAGTAGTACAGTAGTAGATTAGGGAGAGAGAGACAGAGAGAGAGACAGAGAGAGAGAGAGAGAGAGAGAGAGAGAGAGAGAGAGAGAGAGAGAGAGAGAGAGACAGAGAGAGAGAGAGAGAGAGAGAGAGAGAGAGAGAGAGAGAGAGAGAGAGAGAATGAGACAGAGAGAATGAGACAGAGAGTGAGACAGAGAGTGAGACAGAGAGAGTGAGATCTAGTGTGTGTCCCGGCTCTGACTACACACGTCAGTTCGGCTTTGTGACTACCTCTACTTAAAGATCCTGTAAAGCAAATTCCATGATTTGCTTCTCAGTACATTATATACGTGTGAAATGAGTTCCTGAAAGCATGTGCAAAGCGCAAAAACTTTGTCGCACTGAAATGTGGAGTTAGACAGTTGAACAGTTTCTCTTCCGTTTTCAGCTTAGGTTTTGTATAGGCGGCACCTGTTTCACTCATTGAACAAATAAATTCAAATTCTATACCGTTTTGTTTGGCTTGACATAGCGTCCATTATCTGGGTCGTAGGTACTTCAGAGAGGCAGCGCTTCCAGTGAGGGGCGGAGCTTCAGCTCCCTCAGGCGACACGCCCCTCCAGTCTCAAGCAGAGAAGACTGCTGATTTTCTCACGATTTCAAAGCCTAATTTAACATACTTGTCAGTGTTTTTTTTGGATGGGTAGTTAATAACACATTCTTCTGTGGTGTGGTGAACTTAAAAGTGGGAGTCAGGTGGCTGAGCGGTGAGGGAATCGGGCTAGTAATCCGAAGGTTGCCAGTTCGATTCCCGGTCATGCCAACTGACGTTGTGTCCTTGGGCAAGACACTTCACCCTACTTGCCTCGGGGGAATGTCCCTGTACTTACTGTAAGTCGCTCTGGATAAGAGCGTCTGCTAAATGACTAAATGTAAAAGTCGTTTTCAATTCCACTTTACAGGATCTTTAATGCCAGTATAACAATGCCCCCCCATTCCATGTTCATAGCTTGTGTACTGAACTGCGAGCCGGGCTGAATAGAGACAGGGAGAGGATGTGAGCATCAGAGAGAGAGAGAGAGTTGGGACTGATGGAGGCTCGTACCTTGGCGTCCTTCTCTGAGAACTTGCTGATCTCCCTCTGGTTCATGGCCAGGTCTCCCCCAAGAAGCAGAGCCCTGGGGGGAGCTCCCCCCACCCCCTCCTCCAGCATTGGGGTGAAGGCATGGGGGTCCCTCATATACACCTTCAGCCCATGTTTCTACACACACAATTACACGTCAAGACATGTGTCATTCACCTACACCGGCATACATGAGAGGTTCTGAACCTTTAATTCATGTACCAATCCTCTCCCGGTTACACAGCTCTCCAGCTCAAAGCACAGAGAGACAGCATGCTACATGCTAGTCCAGCATAGCAGCACAGCATGCAGTGTGCTACATGCTAGCCCAGCCTAGCAGCACAGCATGCAGTGTGCTACATGCTAGTCCAGGCCAGCAGCACAGCATGCAGTGTACTACATGCTAGTCCAAGCTATCACTACATCATGCAGTGTGCTACATGCTAGTCTAGCCTAGCAGCACAGCATGCAGTGTGCTACATGCTAACCCAGCCTAAATCTACACCATGCAGTATGCTCCATGCTAGTCCAGCCTAGCAGCACAGCATACATAGTGCTACATGCTAGTCTAGCCTAGCAGCACAGCATACCGAGTGCTACATGCTAGCCCAGCCTAGCAGCACAGCATACAGAGAGTGCTACATGCTAGTCCAGACTAGCAGCACAGCATACAGAGTGCTACATGCTAGCCCAGCCAAGCAGCACAACATACAGAGTGCTACATGCTAGCTCAGCCTAGCAGCACAACATACAGAGTGCTACATGCTAGCCCAGCCCAGCCTGACAGCACAACATGCAGTGGCTTTACTGTGGCTTCACCGTGAGCTCCAGGTCTCTGTTTATGTGTGGCCTCAACAGACTGAGCAGGTAAGAACACCTGGAGAAGTGGTATCCTACAAACACACACACGTGCACACATCAAAATTGCAAAAGGTAAATCAATGACAGGTTTATGTCTGTTTATTGCAGTAATTTGTACATGGACAATTGGAGTATAGATGGTTTATAAAAGGCCTGAATAGAGATAGCATGACAATATTATATGAAAGCCCAGGCCAAGAGGCTGCCATGCCAGGACACTTCCCCAGGAAGAGTGCTCCTCACCTGGGATTATCTCCTCCGACACAGCTGCCCCTCCCAACACATGTCTACGCTCCAGAACTGCTGTCTTCAGCCCCCCCTTCTGCAGATAGGCTGCCTGGACACCCACACAAAATAAAACATTGAACCAGATGCACACACACACACACACACACACACTAACACCCAACAAATGCAAAACTCCATAGTGTACATGCACACAGATGAAGCAAAATACACGCAATGCCACAGGTACACCCACACACACAAACACATAGCAATACATTATAATTCACAAACTGCCTAAGACTTCAACACCCAGAGGGCAAGCTTAAGAGTGTTATGAAATCACTGAATATGAGGAGGGATGAAGAAGACTCACCGCTACCAATCCATTGTGTCCTGCAATGACAGTCCAATTAGTGAATGTTCAATGTACAGATTAAAATTTAAAACGAGGGTCACGTGATTGCTATAAATCAATTATAAAGCGAGGTTAATTATCTAAAATGTTAGCATGTACAGATTTTTTAATACTTTGCGATTGTGCAACTGTGCAACGATTCTTAAAAGCAAATGGTGATAACGGCATGAACGCGAGCGACTTCAAACTTTTATAGTTGAGTCCAAAGTGTGTATGCGACCATTTCGTGTCAAATTCATTGGCTATATCAAGATCAGGGTGCGGCAGAACAAGTCAAAAATGCTACATGTAGTCGTGAATGTTGTTTCCCCAAGAAAGAAAGCAGCGAAACGAAAGCAGCGAAAGCAGACAGTTCTGCGACACCGTTGCAGATTGGCTGACACATAGATCAGCTTTACCTCCACCGATGATGACAGCGTCGTACTGAGATTTGACGGCCGAATGGCTGCGTCTTGTAGTGTACCCAAGGGATGTCACTGCCTGTCGGGCCCGGCCTGTCCACCCCGCTACAGCCATGGCAATCTTGACGTAACTTTCGTCTGGTTACCTCCCCTTCTTTTACCCCACTCCACTCCGAGCCAGCCAACTTTGCAACCCAAATACCCCAGCCTGAATTTAGCACAACTCCGCACCCCCTCCCATAAACTACAATCCAACAAGAATCCTCCCACTCCGAGCCAGCCAACTTTGCAACCCAAATACCCCAACCTGAACTTCGCACAACTCCGCCCCCACCTTACATAAAGTTCAAGTCCAAGTTCTCCATGCAGGATTCCTAGAAGTCCCAAATGATTATTGCGGCCATTTTCCATCTTGAGTACCCAGTGGGATATTATGAATCTTTTATGTAGGAAAACCCACAGCAAAATAGACAGCAATCCTATACTGTTAAGGTAGTCAGTGTTCTGCAGGTTTTCATCATGAGATCCATGGTTTTACTGGATTTGTATAACCCTGCAAGAATATCACAAAATACTAGAGAGGGTACAATTTCTGGGGAAATTGTAGGGTGTGCTTGCTTGCGTCGGTTGCACAGGGGTCCGTTTTTTACAACTGATATTTCTGTATATTTTATATAAAAATGCATACTTATTATTTATAAAGATTACATAGATTTAAAATCATTTTTTTTGATGCTCATTTACAACTCAAAATACGAGTGAAGTGTAGAATGAAATAGATGTCTTCTCATTTCCCCTGCAAGAGGCAGCCTCATCTTTGAATGAAAACGAATACATTTGGCAGACCGGTGTAAAAATTTACCTAATCTCTATGACTTAAACGTCCTTTTAAGTTTTTCCCTTCTCGTGATATTTTCATGCATTTAGCCTACTCATTGCATTCATTCATTAATAAAGAATCCCCTTTGAAGATTATTCTACGACGTTACCGGCAGTAGAAGATGGAATCGCGATTCAAACAGTACTGTACCATCTGCTAACTGAAAATATGCCCCCCAAAACGTAAATAAGCTTGACATTTATTTAGTTGAAAATCGTAGTAGAACAGTACTAGACTACTGCTGTGTTCGTCTTGGTAGCGATTGCGTTGGTTGAATTCGATTTAACGTTCCGTTGTACGGTTTAGGCTGAAATTAATTATTTTCATGAACAGATTGACAACGTTTAGGCTGTGGCAATGAAGTTCAGGTTAGTAGTTAGATAGACTTTTGATTTAAGTAAGGGGCCCGCCGAACATTTTCTGTCGCCGTTTGACTTCCTAAACAGCTGTGTACTGTGTCTCGCGTAAACTACAGCGTTGCAGTGAGCTACACTGGTTTGAAACCACAGGTAATTCTAACAGGAATGCTTGGGGGGGGGGGGGGGGGGGGGCATGTTGACGTACTTTGCAGGACACATGTTAGACTGTCAAGAATAATTTAACAGCAGCATCTGACAAGGTGTATTCACATCTCTGAATGTATCTACATCAATGTCCTTAAAGATAAAAAAAATATATATTTTTGACCACTTTTAAAAGTACAAAAATGTATCTTTATTTAGAATAATTGTACTCGAACACAATCTCTATGAATTGCACTTTCTGTCTGCAACAGGTTAACACAGGACAGATGGATGAGGGTTCTTTTGTTGATCATGGAGCTTTTCATGCCAGCTGGAAGGATAAATGAAAGTTGTGCGTCTCTCTAATAATGATTGAGAATGAATATTGTTCTTCTATATGTAGCCAGGTGGGAAAATGTATATACTTATTAACGCCACCAAATGACACAGAATTTCGTTATAACCTGTGGGGCAAGGAACTGGGAAATAACTGGCGCAAAGCGCGAAGCCATGTTGACTGTCATTGAACACGCATTTGTCTGGTTTCTGTGTTAAAAGCTAAATATGTATATTTTATCGATTGTTGGCATAAAATATCCATGTGTAAACATTTATTGTAATAGATGCCTATAAATCCCGAAAATGTTGTAAACTGATGTTAGTGTTTCATCGGATGTTAACAGATACTGTATGCAGACATTGTCCAGATTTAGCCGAACTATTACTGTAAAGAGAGCACTAGTGCCTATGCATCACCCATTGTACTTGTGAGGCAGACAACAGCCTGAGGCTCTGTGTAGATTACAGGCGACTAAATTCCAAGACCCGACGTGACGCTTTTCCTTTCCCCCGCATTGACGAGTGTTTCGATGGGTTACATTTACATTTAGTCATTTATCAGACGCTCTTATCCAGAGCGACTTACAGTAAGTACAGGGACATACCCCCCGAGGCAAGTAGGGTGAAGTGCCTTGTCCAAGGACACAATGTAATTTGGCACGGAATCGACTGGCAACCTTCTGATTACTAGCTCGCTTACCTAACCGCTCAGCCACCTGACTCCCCTGTTTGAGCCACCTGACTCCCCTGTTGTTTGAGTACACTAGGCTACCTTTTGTGTTTGCAATGGGCCAGCAACTTTCCAAAGGCTCATGCAGGCAACCATGAATGACTTAGTGTTTCAAATCATGTTTGTGTACTTGGATGACATTTTAGTCTACTCAAGAACGTTTGCGGATCACCTGACACGGCTTCAGACTGTGTTGCAGAGACTCAGGGAGACGGGGTTGAAGGTCAAGGTGGAAAAATTCATTTTTCTCCAGTCCAGTGTACGCTTTCTTGGCCACCAGATCTCAGCAGGCACCAATCCAAACAAAGTAGCTGCAGTACAACAGTGGCCAGTTCCCAGTACAGTCAAAGACTTTAGGTCATTATTAGGATTCGGTAGTTATTACAGGAAGTTTCTGCCGGGATTCTCCCAGCTGGCAGGTCCCTTGCATGATGTAGTCAATGCGTGTATCAGAGGAAACAACCCCACTAGGACCAAAAACCTGTTGGCCAGCCTGTGGACGCAAGAATGTCAAGAGTCCTTTGAACAACTTAAAGATAGACTGACCAGTGCTCCTTTACTCTGCTATGCTGATTTCTCCCTTCCATTTATCGTAGAGACAGATGCCAGTAATCTAGGGCTAGGTGCAATCCTCTACCAGTTACAGGGAAAGAAAAAGTGTGTGATAGCATATGCCAGTCGGCGGTTGAGAAGTGCAGAAAAGAACGACAGGAACTACAGCAGCATGAAGTTAGAGCTTCTTGCTCTCTGAAAAATTCAGATGTTATTTGTTGGGGTCAAAGCTCTATAGTGACAGATAACAACCCTCTGTGCCACCTCAACTCAGGAGCTATTGAACAACGCTGGGTAGCTCAGCTAGCTCCCTTTGACTTTGAGGTCCAGTACCGTCCTGTGGCAGATGTAAGGCAGCAGCAGACGGACTCTCTAGGCAGCCATTAGCAGGGGAGCCCCACCCAGAGCCATAGAAAAAGAGAGTTGCGACACGCTTTGGTCTCGCCGACACGTGATCACGTGGTTCAAGTAGCTCGCTGTAGTTCCAAAAACCACACTGCTGTCAACCGGTTTGAATGGTTTTCGGCGGGACAGACAGCAGCACCATCTCGATTCACTGACATTTTCGGTATATTAACACATAATATCAATTGGTTACTGGTGTGTTGTATCATGTATATGTCTGATACTTTATTAACATTTATGTATTACATTAACTTATAATACATAATGCAATATTGTGAAGCAGAGCTAGAAATGGCTATGCTAGCTACCATACTGTACCAACTGTACCATACTGTACATACCAAACAGTAGCCTAATGAGGACTATATTGTTCCACTTAACGTTTAACCTTCGAGTGTTAAACCACATCCTGCATCTGTTACAATTGCATGACTTCGTAATAGAAGAGTCCGGGTGCTGAACTGGCCTGCCTGCAGTCCAGACCTTTCACCAGTAAAAACATTTGGTGGATCATGAGACGAAAAATATGACAAAGAAGACCCAGGACCGTTGAGCAGCAAGAATCCTGTATCAGACACAAAAGGGACAACATTCCTCTCCCACAACTCCAGCAACTGGTCTCCTTATGACCCAGACAGATACAGACTATTAACAGTTATTAAAACAACTGGTTTCCACAGTTCCCATACAGATACAGACTGTTATACTCTGTAAGTTTTTTTTTATACACCCAATCATGTTACTGACCTGTTTGCAATTAACCTAGTTAGTTGCAAAATGTTCCTCCAGCTGTTTTTTTTTGTAACACATACTTTTTCCAGCCTTTTATTGGTCCCGTCCCAACTGTTTTGAGACGTGTTGCTGCCAATCAAATTCAAATTCCTTATTTTTTTCCTTAAAATTGTACATTTCATCAGTTTAAACATTTGACATGTTTTATATGTTCTATTGTGAATAACATCATGGGTTTATGAGATTTGTAAATCATTGTATTCTGTTTTTTATTTTATTTTACACAACGTCCCAACTTTTTTGGAATTGGGGTTGTACAATTGACCACATTAACAACACTTATATGTGTAGTACTTGATGCAAGTTGAATCTAACCAGTATCACCAGCAACTGCTCAATTTAAGACAAAAAAAAGGAGTAAAAAAAAAAAAGGAGGTAAATAATAATAAAAATAAACCAATTGCATTCAATAAAACCTTTTATTGTACAATAAGTCCAGTGTTCTTCCATTCCTTTTGTTTGTAGTGATCCGGTGATCTAAATGTCTGCTGTTCACAAACCTCAGACTAGGCACACACACATACAATCATTATAGTGGTTGAAATGCAGTATAAAATGTCCAATTAATGAGTTCCTGCACTTCATTTGATCCTAGAAGACAAGGAGATTATGGTTGGCTGTGCAGCATTTGGATGCTCCAATCGGTCTGAGAAAGGGATCCGGATGTATGGTTTTCCAAAAGAGACAAACTGGAGAGAAAAAATGGCTGGCCCAAGTTTGCAGAAGGCACCTGACCAACCCAAGGAAATTCAATAATAGAAAACTGTGTGGTGTGAGTTTAAGTTGTGTTTACATTTCCCTTGTGGATCAAGGACCAATGTGTTTACTGTAATATGTACATGACTATAATGAAATTGGGATTGGCAATTATGGGGTGAGTCTGGAATGCATGTTGAAATTAAACTCAAGCCATTGTGCCAATATCATCGCAGGAACATTTTGAGGGAGACCAATTCACAAAAACAAAAAAGGCCAACTGAAATTGAAGGCTGATGCTGTTCCCAGCATATTTCTGCATCGTCCTCAGCCCAAGAGGAGGAAGGGTCCTAGTGAGAGGACCACCAAAAAAACTCCAGTACATGTTCATTCAGTGGCCAGTGACCACACCTACTGTCACATGATGAACTTTGGTATGTGTAACAGACGTGGTCTTGCTCCGTCAGAGGCATACCGGCCAATGTTCACTCCCACCGGGAGTCGAACCTGCCACCTCTCAACTTCCAAGCGCAACCACTACCAACTACGCCAACAAAAAGCTATCAATTCGTTGACACGGGTGGCCTGTTATGTACTTGAGGAGTGAGTTTCACCACACACCGGCTACATATGAACAATGTGAACTTATAATGAATCTAACATTTATAATTGCACACCCTCCCCACTCCATAAAACTAACAATCCCATGTCATAATTTCAGATACTGAGGGAAGTCAGAGAAGGGAAAGTGAGGGAAGAGAAGCTATTGAAGGTTAAGACTGTGAGGAAATTGAGAGGGGCATACCAGCAGCCAATGAGCCAGTCCAGTGTCCAAGTGAGCCAGGGTACAGTGATAAAGACCTGAGGGAGGAGTTAACAAAACAAATAGATCAGACAAGAAGGTTACAGGCAGCCCTAAAATGTCAAAAAAGAATGAATGTGGTCCTACGGAAAAAAATAATAATAATGGAAAATAAATTTGGAACATTGTTCAGATAAAAGCTAGCGGTCTGAAGAGTAAGAGAACAATACGATGGGGAATTGACATCCTTAAAAAGGCTATTCAAATCAGTTTTGCTACTGGCTCAACAGCCTCAAAACTTCTTCAGGACATGTCGATTCCTCTCCCCGACATCAGAACCCTGCAAAGACGAATACAGCACATTAAGATGGAACCAGTAGTACTAGGGGAGGTGTTTGACATGCTGAAGCTGAAGGTAGATGGCCTGACAGAGATGGAGAGGGAGTGTGTACTTACTCTGGATGAGATGTCAATCACACCAAGCGTGGAGCTGCACCTGGGAACAGGGAAGCTGTATGGGGATGTGACGTTACCTGGCCACACAGGAGAGGCAACACATGCGTGTTTTTACTCACCCCGCTCAACCGGGCGAGGTGGTGGGACAGGGTTGCTTCTTTCCCCACATATTAAATACACATCCACACCACTCCCTGTTACTGCCAAATCATTTGAACACCATTATGTGATGCTAACTGATCCTATCAAAGCATGCTTAATTGTTCTTTATCGCCCACCAGGCCCGCTAGCCGACTTTGTGGAGGAGCTGGACATGCTCCTCAGCGTCCTCCCGGATGATGGAACCCCCCTGATAGTCCTTGGGGACTTCAACATCCACCTCCAAGGAACGCAGGCCGTCGACTTCTTGTCTCTCCTGACCTCCTTCGACCTGACGCTGCTGAGCACACCGGCGACCCAAAAGGCAGGCAAACAGCTAGACCTCATCCTGACACGTAACTGTATCACTGATTTAACCTCTGTAACCCCACTGCATATTTCTGATCACTACTTTATCCAATTCTCTGTCTCTCTCCCTCCAACTCCTCCTACCTCCCCTTGTAACTTTCCAGCGCAACCTCCGCTCCCTAGCCCCCTCCCATTTCTCATCTATTGTAACATCCTCCCTCTCCCCCATTGACGCTTTCTCGTCCCACCCCACTAACACTGCCACCGACACCTTGTTAACCACTTTAACTGCATCACTTGACTCTCTCTGTCCCCTGTCAACCAGGCCTCCACGATCTTCTCCCTCCTGCCCGTGGCTTACGGATGTTATTCGTCAAGAACGGTCCACCCTTCGGGCAGCTGAGGAGATGGCCAAAGGCGGTCTGGACCTTGATAAGTATCACTCCCTCCTCAAATCCTTCTCTTCTCACATAACTGGTGCTAAAACCCTCTACTTTCTGAACAAAATTAACTCCGCTTCAAACCCCCACAAACTTTTTTCTACCTTCTCCACCCTTCTTAACCCACCTCCCCCACCCCCTCCCTCCACCCTGAAAGCAGACGACTTTTCCTCCTTCTTTGAGAAAAAAGTCGCCGACATTAGCAGTCGGTTCCCTAAACCCACCTTTCCTACCCTCTCACCCTCCATGACTGACCCAACTAAATGTCTAAACTCTTTTTTTCCCCTCTCAGAACAACCTGCTTGACCCCAACCAATCGGGCTTCAAAACTGGCCACTCCACAGAGACTGCCCTCCTTTCAGTCACCACTGCCCTCCAGTCTGCCAGAGCGGCTTCCAGGTCATCCGTCATCATTCTGCTGGACCTTTCTGCAGCGTTTGATACGGTTAACCACCAGATCCTGCTCTCCAGACTTTCTGAGATGGGCATCACTGGCACTGCACTCCAGTGGATCTCATCCTTCCCTGTCGGGAAGATCCTACCAGGTCTCCTGGGGAGGCAAACTGTCAGGCCCTTGCCAGCTCTCCACTGGTGTCCCACAGGGCTCCATCCTTGGACCCCTCCTCTTCTCTCTGTACACCACCTCACTTGGACCAATCATCACCTCCCATGGCTTCTCCTACCACTGCTACGCTGACGACACGCAGCTGTACCTGTTGTTCCCCCCGACCGATCCGGGGATCTCAGCTAGGATTGAGGCCTGCCTCACAGACATCTCCGCCTGGATGACCGAGCACCACCTCCAGCTGAACCTCGCCAAAACAGAACTTCTCATCATCCCGGCTAAACCCTCCATCTCCCACGATCTCTCAATCACCCTGGGATCTGCGACGGTGACCCTTTCATCCTCTGCCAGGAACCTTGGGGTTACCATGGACGACGAGCTCTCCCTCACGGCCCACATTGCTGCAGTCTCCCGGTCGTGTAGATTCACCCTCTACAACATCTGGAAGATCAGGAGATACCTGTCTGAGCACTCCACCCAGCTGCTAGTCCAAGCACTTGTCCTTTCCAAGTTGGACTATTGCAACTCGCTGCTCGCTGGTCTCCCAGCATGTGCAACCCGCCCTCTTCAGAGGATTCAGAACGCAGCGGCCCGCCTGGTCTACAATCTACCCAGACGCTCCCATGTTACCCCGCTCCTCATCTCTCTCCACTGGCTACCTATCATGGCCCGTATCAGATTCAAGACCCTGGTACTGACCTTCCGAGCAGTGAACGGGACTGCACCCATCTACATCAAATCAAATCAAATCAAATGTATAGCCCTTTTTACACGCAAGCATGTCACAGAGGGATTCACATATTCCCATAGAACTGCCCCTCAACCAACCTAAACCCTCAAGGAAGACAAGGAAAAACTCCCCAAAAACTCTCAACAGGAGAAAAAAATGGAAGAAACCTTGGGAGGAGCAATTCAGAGAGGGATCCCCTCCTCCAGAGACGGTTGGTGAGAGAGAGGAGCAGAACACAGGCTAAACATAGTCATACAGTGTCGATGGGTTTTTAAAACACCAAAATCCATTGTTCAACTTTATAGATGTAGGACAGGACCGGGAGACTCGCGACCAGGTCCAGCGTTGGCTGACCGACGACCAGGCAGGTGCTGACAACTCAAACCCCCCACACCACAAGGGATGTGTGTGGGGGGGGACAGAGAGAGGAGAGCAGGGATTAGAGAATGCCAGGAGCAGCTAACAGTTACAGTCATAATAGAATGAGATCCGCACCGGTCAAGTGTGGACTGGTGCAGCAATTTAACAGAGCAAAAAAGGGGAATTTGATGCAACCCCACACAGCAAGACAGCGACAGCCCCCCTCATTTGGAACATGAAATCTGTTCCAGGGGAAGAGAACTCTAAAATAAGTTATACTTATAGAATAAGGATGGAAACAACCCGTCCCCCGTTGCCTCCAACTAGTAACATACTTACCTTTAACAGTCGTAGAATTGACTAAACAATAACGTTTTTAACCTAATTTTAAATGTCGAAAATGTCGTATCAGACTCCTTAATTGAGACGGGTAATTTGTTCCAGAGAAGAGGTGCTCTATATGAAAACGCCCTACCTCCAGCTGTTTTTTTCTTAATTTTGGGAACCACCAGATAGCCGGCATCTTGAGATCTAAGTGTCCTTGCGGGGCAATAGGGTGCAAGGAGACCGGAGAGGTACAGTGGTGCCAATCCATGCAGAGATTTGTAGGTTAGTAGTAGAACTTTGAAGTCAGCTCTGGCTTGGATAGGGAGCCAGTGTAGAGAGACAAGAGTAGATGTTATGTGATCAAACTTTCTTGTTCTGGTCAATAGTCTAGCAGCAGCATTTTGCACCCGCTGTAAAAATGTTTAGGTGGGTAATTGGGAGGCCAGAGAACAACACATTGCAATAGTCCAATCGGGACGTAACAAATGCATGTATTAGTTTTTTGGCATCATCCTTTGAGAGAAATGTTCGTATTTTGGCAATATTACGTAGATGGAAAAATGCAGTTCTGGTAATTTGCTTAATATGGTACTCAAACGAAAGGTCTGGGTCCATTGTGACTCCTAAATTTTTTACTAGCTGGCTTTGAGAGACTTTGACGCCGTCTAGGCGAAAATTTGAACCTCGGTTTTATCCGAATTTAGAAGAAGGAAATTAGCAGTCATCCAAGCACTCAACCTAGAAACTAATTTTCCATAGCATGTGGAAATTCTCCAGACTTTATAGACATATATAGCTGAGTATCATCTGCATAACAGTGAAAATTTACCCCAGAGCTTCTAATTATGTTTCCTAAAGGCAGCATATAGAGAGAAAATAACAGAGGGCCTAGAACTGAACCCTGTGGTACTCCATATTTTACAGTGGAGCTCCTGGATGAGCAGCCATCATAGTGGACATATTGTGATCTATCAGATAGATACGATCTAAACCACTGAAGTGACGTACCAGAAATCCCAACATAGTTCTCCATACGTTCCAAGAGAATCTCATGATCCACCGTGTCAAAAGCTGCACTTAGGTCTAGAAGAACCAGGACAGAGATAGAACCCGCGTCAGAGGCTAACAGTAGATCATTGACTACCTTGGCTAATGCAGTTTCAGTGCTGTGGTGGAGACGAAATACAGACTGGAGAGGTTCATAAAGCTGATTTGATCAAGTCTCTCCTGCAGCCTTACACCCCCACCCCCCCACGTCACCTACGGTCTTCTTCAGACAACCGCCTGGTGGTCCCACCGCTCAAGACCGCCCGGTCCCAACACAAGCTCTTCTCCTGTCTGGCCCCCCAGTGGTGGAATCAACTCCCCACCTCCATCAGAGACACTGACTGTCTCTCCACCTTCAAGAAAAGGCTCAAGACGCACTTGTTCCGGGAGTACAACGGTACTTAGGAATGGTTCGCTTGACCCGATGTTAGTTTCCTCAAGGATCACAATGACTCTTGCTTAGAGACTTGTTGCTCTTGTGGTTAGTGGTAACTGATTTAAAATGTTTGTACTCGCTGTGATATATTGTTTTTATTATTGTTGCTTGTTTTTTCCACAGGTACACTTGCACTTATAGCGGTTCATGCTGTTTAATTGTAACTTGTTTAACTACATGCTCTTATGGTTCTTCCCTTTGGCACTTACTTTGGTTGTTCACAATGTGTGCTTCATGTTTTGGCTACTCGCAATGTTTTTGTGGCTATCTTGTTGTTATGATCAGTGACCTATGCACTTTGTAAAGCTCTCTCTTGGAAGTCGCTTTGGATAAAAGCGTCTGCTAAATGAATAAATGTAAATGTTTGCAGGGAGCACGACAAGGTGGAAAGGCAATTCCACTAATGGGGCCATTTACAAACCTATTGTCTTGGACATTATTCACAGAGCAGATTCCATCGGGCTACATGTGATTAATGTCACCACTGACATGGGCAGCCCTAATCGGGCAATGTGGAAGGCCTTTGGAGTGGACCACAACAAAATGTCTGTCCCACATCCAACAAGACCAGACAGGAGGCTATACTTCATAGCCAGATGAAGTATAGCCTCCTGTCTGGTCTTGTTGAAGAACTTGAAGAGTGTCCTAGTCCGCGGACAGACATTCAGAATCCCACCTGATACGGTAGAAAGGGAGGACCTTCCCTCCAATGAAGCTTCAGTTGGTCCACTGAAATATTTGGTTAATTTTCAAGAGGGGACGGCTTTGAAAATCGCTCCAATTGTATCAATGAAAACCCTTCAGCCCAGTCATTTTGACAAGATGAAGGTAGGCCCTGCACTAAATGTCTTCAGCAAGGCAACAAGTGCTGGCCTGAAATATATGGTTGAGAAGGAACAACGACCCTCCTCTTACCGGACAACAGCATGGCTCCTGGAGCAGGTACACCACTGGTTTGATCTCATGTACAAGATGGAGGAGTACCAAAAGGCCATCAAGTTCCTCCAGGACACGATTCAACTGTTCCGTGGGCTGAAGATTGGACAACCGAGTAGCTGGAAGCCTGTACAAACAGGGATTGTGATGGCAACATCTACAATACTGTCCATCCAAGAAGATATGCTGTCCCAGGGACACTTGTTTGTGTTGACCAGCAGGTTTACCGAAACCTATTTGGCTGCATCCGACAGAGGAATCCAGTCCCAACTGCAGTGGAGTTTCACCAAGCACTGAAGTCAATTTCTGTTTATAACAACAATGAATTCAGGAAGCTATCAGGAAGATGAGAACAGCCTTTTGGCTGACTTTCTGGATGCAAAGGAGACCTTACCCAGTCCTGCCCTGCAAGGGGAGGAGCTGATGGAGCACAGTCCTGCACCTGACCTCACTACAACAGAGACCTGCGCTCTCTGCACCTGACCTCACTACAACAGAGACCTGCGCTCTCTGCACCTGACCTCACTACAACAGAGACCTGCGCTCTCTGCACCTGACCTCACTACAACAGAGACCTGCGCTCTCTATCATCTGACAGGATACATTGTAAATAAAGTGAACAAATACTACTGCGCTCTCTATCATCTGACAGGATACATTGTAAATAAAGTGAACAAATACTACAACATTTGTAATGAATGCAAAAATGCCATTAACCACAATGCTTACAAACCTGAAGGAGAGCACAGTACTTTACAGAAGCTGAAGGAATTCAAGCCTGGTGTGCTCTGTCGGCCGTCGCAAGAGGCCTTTGACCTAGTCCGGCAAATCGAGGAGCTGTTCCGAACCAGGACCAGTGCCTCCCTCATGGATCTCCAAAATGCCATGGATGTGCTGGGGAGAGAGCTATGGTGATTGACTGCAGACTTCCCTCATGTCATTATGTACAAAAAATGTTTGTATCTTACAATACCACAAAGCAACTGTTGGTCTGTCTAGTTTCAGTTGAAAGCTGCAGGTCCTTTCAATACCGCTTGGCTGTGAAAAAGAAAGCCAGTGACCCTCTTTTTTTTGCCATCTAAATCACTGAAAATACCAGATAGTGTTAATGCCCAAAATATACCAAAAGGAACACAATCACTGAAGTTATAATATTTTTCAGTTTGATGTCAAGTATGTTTATACTTGGCAGTATAAAACTAATGGGGAGACAGCGCTACATATTTGAGTACTGCTGCTTATTAAAAAAAAACATTACAGCACGAGTAAGACGATTTGACTAGGAAAACATTTGTCTATTCGTTTAAACAGTGAGGTGGCTCTTAAAAGAGCCTTTGTGGGTTTAGAGATCACATGATCACGGACGTCTAAGCGCGCTCTCCGCGGATGCGGCGGGCCAGCTGGATGTCCTTGGGCATGATGGTGACCCTCTTGGCGTGGATGGCGCACAGGTTGGTGTCCTCGAACAGACCGACCAGGTAAGCCTCGCTGGCCTCCTGCAGAGCCATCACAGCGGAGCTCTGGAAACGCAGGTCGGTCTTGAAATCCTGGGCGATTTCCCTCACCAGGCGCTGGAACGGCAGCTTGCGAATGAGCAGCTCGGTGGACTTCTGGTAACGACGGATCTCTCTCAGAGCCACAGTCCCGGGCCTGTAACGATGGGGCTTCTTCACGCCACCGGTGGCTGGCGCACTCTTACGAGCGGCCTTGGTGGCGAGCTGCTTCCTCGGGGCTTTGCCACCGGTAGATTTACGAGCTGTCTGCTTGGTTCTTGCCATGATACTTGTCTTTTTGTCGACGAGTTTGAAGTAAGTCTTGGGAGAAAGGATAAGGAAGTATATATGGTCGGCTTGTCGTCCGCTGATTGGACTTCTCTCCCTAGCAGACTGATTGGCAAACCGTCGACACCTTCTCCGTTGGCAATTGGACACGGGGACGGAGGTCAGTTCCCGCCCACATTTGAAACCTTCTGGCTCCGCCCTCATCCTCCCTCCGTTGCACCGCTGCGCAGTGGCGGGCAAGTAGGCGATTAATGAATGTTTCAAATAATCAACTCATTTCTGCATTTAAGATCGTGCTTGTGACTTGAGAGCGTGTTCCCACCAAATACAAATCGTACATGAATACAATCATTCAAATATGTAAAGTTGCTGTGCATATTGACCAAAAGCTGTTGAGCCTTTTCCAGACTTTCTGTAAGGGATGCACCCGCTTCTACAACGTTTGCAGATATGACGTGCAGATTAGTGATGTGTCGTTCGTGAACGATTCGTTCATTTTGAACGAATCCATACAAGGACTCGGGAGTAACGAGTCCTCTCAGAGTGATTCCCCCCCCCCCCCCCCCCGGTTAAATGAACGAATGACTCGAAAAAAGATTCGTTCATATTACTGAACGAGATTCAAAGAACCGAATCGGTAAAATGATCCGAATTTCCCATCACTAGTGCAGATTTAGCAGCAGAGTAAACCATTTAGGTTTACTTAGTGGCGGAACTTAATTAAGTGGTTCCAGTGTAGCGATAAGGCCTATTCTGTGTAATGTACCTTTCATTTAAGAGTTGTAAGACAATGCGCTTTTGAAGAGTTTAGTGGGTGGCTCTTAAAAGAGCCTTTGGGGAAAGTGAGACTGAGGTTTAGTCTCTACTTGGCCTTGACGGCCTTCTCGGTCTTCTTAGGAAGAAGTACCGCCTGGATGTTGGGCAGCACTCCACCCTGAGCGATCGTAACGCCACCGAGAAGTTTGTTGAGTTCCTCGTCGTTGCGGACGGCCAGCTGCAGGTGACGGGGGATGATACGAGTCTTCTTGTTGTCACGAGCCGCGTTCCCGGCCAACTCCAGGATCTCAGCGGTGAGGTACTCGAGCACGGCTGCCAGGTAGACGGGTGCGCCAGCTCCCACACGTTGAGCATAGTTGCCCTTGCGGAGAAGTCTGTGAACACGACCCACGGGGAACTGGAGCCCGGCGCGGGATGACCTGGTCTTGGCCTTAGCCCTGGCTTTGCCTCCAGTTTTGCCTCTTCCGCTCATCTTCGTGATATATCTGCTTGAAACGACTAATGATAAGCGCCTGTAAGAGCACAGACTTTATAGGCTAGCTGACGGTAAACGGCTTTCATTGGTCACAATGTCGGTCGGCACTTGATCCAATCGTAGGTGGCGAAAGACTCGGGGGTGGAGTCATTCTCTCCCGCAGAAGGCGCGTTTGGTGGTCTTGTCTCCCCACCCTCCTCACCTCTCTTTGTTCATTCCGTCCCTCCTCGTTTAAGGCGCCAATCACATACATGAATGTGGCATGGATGAATGAATGAATGCAAAGTCCACTGTAGGCTACAATAGTCAATCGTGTAGTGTGAACAATTTGATATATCCACATACAAATTTACCAGATATATAGACATAGAATTATCCAGTTGGTGATGGTGGTTTTAAATTGGATTTGCACCCTTAATATTAAAAGCAACTATTTGCACGCTGCACATACATTGTGAGAAGCACAATGTATGTGCAGCTACACGAAGCACTTTCACAAATAAAAGTCTCATGCAACGATTATTTCTCAAATTAGCTTGCTGTATCATTAATTAATTAATTTCATATTGGACGTCCCTGAGATTTAGCGCACGTTTGAGACCAAGGTAATTTAAGGTGCAACAGAAGTGGCCTGTAATAAAGTTCCAAAGACTCCCACGCTACAAATATACTGAGCGTGATGAAACACCATCATGCATGTGAAAGTGTTTGGTACAGGGGCACAACATGGACATGCGCTTTTCAGGAGAGGTGGGTGGCTCTTAAAAGAGCCTTTTTTGTGATACGGACACAGACACGGACGAAGATTTACTTCTTCTTAGGCGCTACTTTCTTTGCCTTGGCCGCCTTGGGCTTGGCGGCTTTGGGCTTCGCTGCCTTAGCTGCCTTCTTGGGACTCTTGGCCACTGTTTTCTTGGGTGTTGCGGGCTTCTTAGCCTTCTTGGGGCTCTTGGTCGCCTTCTTGGCTGCCGCGGGCTTCTTAACCTTCTTGGGTGACTTCTTGGCAGCCGCGGGCTTCTTCGCAACCACCTTCTTGGGCTTCTTGGCAGCAACGGGTTTCTTGGCGACTGCCTTTTTGACTTTCGGAGCGGCGACCTTCTTAACGGGCTTCTTTGCCTTGGCCTCCGCCTCCTTGTTGATCTTAAAAGAACCAGAAGCGCCTGTTCCTTTGGTCTGGACCAAGGTTCCTTTGGTGACGAGGGTCTTCACTGCGATCTTGACGCGGGAGTTGTTCTTCTCTACGTCGTAGCCGCCGGCCGCCAGGGCTTTCTTGACCGCTGCCAGGGACACGCCGCTTCTCTCCTTGGAAGCGGACACCGCCTTGACGATCAGCTCGCCAACGCTGGGTCCAGCTTTCTTGGGCTTGGCTGCCGCCTTCTTCTTGGGTGCCTTGGCTGGAGCGGGAGCTGGAGCGACTTCTGCCATGTCTTAACACTCGTGGGACGTGTGCGATTTGAATAAGCGAGGCTGCTCTCTGCTGTGTAGCGCTGCAGCGATCAGAGGGCTGGGTTTAAATACGACATGAGAACTGTGTAGACTCAACCCCCAACCCTGCTTCTCTCAGTGGCTGCTATCCGTTGGCACTTGTGTTTTCTCCCGGTGAACAACGTGCTAAACATCCCTGTTGGAATTGAGCTGCGGTCTAGAAGTAAATCGGGCAGCAAGCAGCCTTTTCAACGTTCAAAATAAAATGGTATGTGGACCGGAGGCACTCTATGTTTTGTTGTGGCCGGCTCAAATCATCACCGTTGGCCTCGCGGAGGGAGCTCTGCGCACCGTGTTGTCTGTGCCATTTGCCCCCAATAGTATTTAAAACGGCAGTCGTGCAAAACGAGAAAACGTTTTCCAGTGAGCCAAATAATCTGACGAGAAACGTAACTGTTTTAGAATACTCAGCTGGGGTACCAGGGGCTTTAAACTGGTCTCTTTTGGGGGATACAAAACACAGTGTGGGGCTGTGGACCGGGGGTGGAGGTCGGGGAAATCTTGGTCTCCCTATTGCTCTCCCTCCCCTAGCTTTTCATCTCAAAGGACACAATCCTTCCTGTAAGACTTGTTACTGTGAGATTTACTGTAGCCTACAGCGTGACTGTATTCCGTGGATGGTGTGTGTGTCTGGTTTACCTGCTCAGTATGAGCCAGACTCCTCAGATCCAGTACATGTTAATATCCATGTTGTTGGTGATGGGGAATGTATGAGAATCGTAAGGACTTTTCATTTATTTCATTAGGCTGGACAAGTGGTTGTCTTTCGTTCCTAATAGCCTGTTTGTATGAGGGGCCAGGAAACTATTCAGACTGTCCTCACACAAACACATATGAAATACATACACATGAAACGTTCACACACACATCCATACAACTGAAAACTACACCCCTGTGTAACTTCTGTTCTGTATATTTCAGTATCAAATCATTCTTACTGTACATTGAGGGGACTACTATGAGTAACCTCTCGTTTAATTCTAGGGCTATTTCCCAGGGTTGCATTAGGTCACATAGAACAGCACCCGGGCCATTTTCAGCCCAACCAATGTTACATACCCTATTTGGAGACCTTAAAGAACAGTGTGAAATACCCTATAAAATCATTCTACGTACATTCTTAATACAACACATGAAGTTCAATGGAAAATCTCTTTTTTATTTTGTAAATTGTGATGTCTCAAAGGCACTTATGGTGATTTTGACCCAACAACTAATAAAAAACAACCATCCACTGAGATCTCAGGTTTGAAGTCCAGTGCTTCGCTGATAGCCCTCAGTTCCCTCCCAGCCCTTTGGTTACAAGTCCAGACAGCAACGATGCTGCAGATGACGAGCCGCTGAGGAGAGTGATGATGACCGTTGACTAGTCTTCAACAGCTAGAACCGACCAGGATTGTGTAACTGGGTAGTGGAGAATAATACAAGGTTAAACATCAGACCAAGTTATTTGTAATTTAATGTAAGTAATGATGCAATCACAAGATACACAATGAAAACAACACACCAGGATGTTCGTAGTCTAGTACAATGAATCAGTCGATGATGCAACAGCAGTCTCACAGAAACAGAGTCTCAGAATAGAACAAACGAAGGCCTTCGTTGAGAAAGTGGTTGTGACAGAGATCAGAGAGAGTTCTGCCCACACCAAGTTCTGTCTCCCTGTCCTCGGGAGACAGAACTTGTACCCCCCCACCCCCCAGAGAGGGAGGTCTGTGACAGGCGATTGGTCAGAAGACCGTGGGGTGGGAATGTGGTTGTCCAATGAAATGTCCAGGGCGTTCATGGTGGCACAAGGTGGGCAGTCCAAGGACCTGGTGATATTCAGAGAGGGAGGGGGCGGAGAAGACCCACAGGTCTACTCAGGGAGGGGGGCAGACAAGACTCACAGGTCTGAGGTAATCCAAGGGGGGGGTTCTCCAGGGAAGGGAGTAGACCGCCCCAAGGTCCTGATGGCGTGCAGGGAGATGGGAGCTGCGCCTCCAAGGAAGGGGGGTCGTGTCTCCAGAAGGGGTGAGGCAGACCAGGCCAGGGTCGATGATGTATGGGGAAAGGTGGGGCAGGGTCTTGACATGGCGGAAATTCAAGTGGCACTGTGTAGATGTGAGTAGTCAAGATGGCGGTTTCAATATAATTTATTTAGTTTGTACAATTTAAGAATTAACAGAGTACTCTGGACCGGTCATAGCGAAAGACATGCATATGTAACCTACAGGTCGTTCGAGAGAGTGGTGAAGAACAACCCTAAAACCCTGCCTTATATAAACTTAGAACAAATGGTTCTTCTGATGGTCAATCCATCAATATAGCTGTCTTTGTGATTGGCCAGCACTACTCAGTGACAGTTTGACTCCACATCAAGTGTCCCACAGTTCTTTGATGTCCCAGCTCCCTCTCTAAATGAGGAGATGGTTAATGATACACAAACAGGACACAGGACACAATCTCCTTGGCCAAAAGGTTAGGTCAGCTCGCTCAACTGAGATAACAATCTCCCCCAACCCCCAGACTCTTAGTTAGGTATCATAAATACCTTAAGACAATCTGAGTGTCCATTCTACAGAGTAAACCACACCACAGTCTCAGTTTCTTACATTCGTCTGTCTATAACAAAGGAACTTACTTTTTACCGCTTAAAGAAACATAGATATTGTAACTATGTCAAAAACTGCCATAACAGTCTCCAAGGGGAAGGGGTAGATCATCCAGTGTGAAAGGGGGGGCAGGGTCTCCAAGGGAATGCAGATGGGGCAGGGTCTCCAAGGGGAGGGGTAGTGTGAAAGGAGGGACAGGGGCAGGGTCTCCAAGGGAATGTGACCTCAGAACAGAGTATATCCGAACTGCAAGTCAGACCAGCCAGTCTGACTCATCCTTGAGCAGAGAAGACTTCCTGTCCCAGCATCACCTTATCTCTCATTTTGACACTCTGCTCCCCAGAGCTGAATAGCCCACTGTGCTCACACCAGACCCTGAGTGCCACATACTCGACTCCCATGCTGGCCTGCTTGACCTCAGCATTCCACTTACTTAGAATCATCTTGGTGCCTGAACCCATTTGTTCTACCCAATCCTGCCTAAGCCAACATTCCAAATGCTGTTGAAATATGATATTCATATTAATATGCACATTTCTGCAAACCTTAACTGTTGACACCATATTGAAGAACAGAACTAGGGGATTGTTATGATGTGAATAAATATATGATTACTTAAGGCAAATCATATTTTATCAAGGTGATTTCAGGCAGCCATTTTTTACAAAAACTTCTCCATCCACCATACCTCATCAGACAACGTCATTTTTAACCACTTTAATTACAAGATGGAGGACAACTTTGAGCAGGTGGAATATCCACAAATCTGTGGGCAATGTAGAACAGAAGACAGATTAGAAATATCATATTTTGATTAAAAGTTATGACCATTCTAGTGACTAGTGGAAACATGGGGGAAACCGAAATTTCTCTGCCCCAAAAGTAGCTAGCGCTATGGCTGGATACTCCTCTCGATAACTAAAAAACGTTGGAGTTTCTTCCACAATCGACCGAATTGGCCAAACAAGGCATGTACATTTATCTTACAGTGTATATAATCTAGCTAGTTAATGTTGTTTTTCTAAGTTTTTTAGAAATCTGCTCAAATCGAGGCTAAACAGTGCTACTAACGTCATTACTGCCTGTCCTGCCGGACAGAAAAAACTCGCGTCACTCCCACAAACAAATTCTTCGTAAGTTAAAAGTTTAGACTTTTAATTGACAATATTGACAACACATATTAAGAAACTTGTCTTTACTCAGAATATCGTCTCAGATTTCAATTCGAAGCTGTAAATCTAACAGGCTCTGCCTCGAAAAACAATGGCTGCCGTTGCAGACGATACATTTATTTTCCCCTCCCAGTAACCCCTTAACCAATGATATGTACTTTGAGCTTAACTTGTCATGAGTATCTGGCAGTTTTCAGAAATAAAATCGGTGATTGGACGGCAAAGATATTAAGGCGGGAACCATGACCATTTTAATGCCCATATTTGAATGGGCCGGCAGGATAGGTAATGAATCAATTGATAATCATTGGATATATGTATATATTAGTATTAAGCATTACATGACATGTGTGTATACATATACATACGAGGTAGTGATTGGTATAGCAGCATTGATCAGCAGTATGTTATCATTCCTTCACACCAGCCCAGGGACTGCTGTTGAAAATTAGCCGACTGGCTAAAACCGGCACTTTTACTGAATCGATTATTAATGTGCATTGTCCCTGTAAAAATAAACGAAACAAACAATATCCAATTCAGAAGTCTTTATCCATGGATCCTCAGATCTAAGTTTCCATCGTTTCGGGTTTCGTTTTGTCTGTCAACTTCCTTACATTCAACTCAAATCCTAAACTTCATTTGACTTGTTTTGAGACATTTTCGTCTCCATTCGCGCCTTTCCACAGGACGCTGAAGTTGCGCGCCCGATGACATTTGCAGCTGTGTAGTTCATCACGTTGCTGCAAAGTGGTTATTACTAATGAAAAATAAAAATAAAAAAAAGAGCCATTGTATGCACGTATTGAATATTTACATACAACGAAAGAATGATCTGATAAGCCAATGTATCGATAATTTATATCTAATTCACTTAGGCTTGTCGTCCACCTGGGCTACACAGGCACTCACTGTAAAGACAACATTAAGATTGTTGATGAATCGAGATGTTAGTATTGTATTGTGCTTAAGATATTGAAACACTACTGTCGTATTTGTTTGGTTTACAGAATATACGCTTTCGGCTGTAGAGTAGACTAACCTGTCCTCGTTCAGAGGTCAGGAGTTGCTTCATATAAAATACAGGAAGACATTTTAAAGCAAATGTGATGGACCTTTCTCAATTTTAGAGAACAGTGGGTGGCTCTTAAAAGAGCCTTTGGGGTGAATCTGAAGGAGAGCCCGTTTACTTGGAGCTGGTGTACTTGGTCACGGCCTTGGTGCCCTCGGACACGGCGTGTTTGGCCAGCTCACCGGGGAGCAGCAGGCGGACGGCAGTCTGGATCTCCCTGGAGGTGATGGTTGAACGCTTGTTGTAGTGAGCCAGGCGAGACGACTCTCCGGCGATACGTTCGAAAATATCGTTGACGAAGGAATTCATGATTCCCATGGCCTTTGAGGAGATACCGGTGTCAGGGTGGACCTGCTTCAGTACCTTGTACACGTAGATGGCGTAACTCTCCTTCCTGGACTTTCTGCGCTTCTTGCCGCCCTTTGCAGCGGTCTTGGAAACTGCTTTCTTGGAGCCCTTTTTGGGCGCGGACTTTGCTGGCTCAGGCATTGTCAGGTATCAGTACTTCTCAGACACGAATGATGAGGGCTAGCTGGTTACCCGGTATATATAGCGGGAGACATGTTAATTTTGAGGCACGCCTCCTGCTAATCGCTGCACTCAGATGGGATGTGATTTTCGCAAGCTATACTGAAATATACTGCGCGTGCGTGGGATTTACCAAGTGCCCCCTTTCCCTTCAGTAATCATAATTTACAGTTATTATGATAACTGAAAGGAAATATTAGAAACCTTTTTAGACTGCAAAAATCATCTTCATCAATCATTAATGTCACAGCGGAAATGTTTGCTGTATGCTTGCTTGGAGGAGATGGGGATACTCAAAACTAGGAAGTTGCGCCGAACTCCCTCAGCAGTTTACCGCGTAGTTTAACCAGAAACGGAGTAGATGCTTGTATCTAAAGTGACGCACAGTACAGGGTGATTTGAACCCGATACATCTCGGTCAAACGCTCTCCCCATATCCGGCTAATATAACCCATTTATAGTAGCCTATTAAGAGTTGAAGCCTGAATAATGAACCCCTTTACAATACCATCAAATGCTTCGGCTACGCCATGACCACCGAAATACAAAAAAGCATTTCAGCAATTGTCAGTATATTTAGAGCCTATATTTATTAGCCTAAAGTAGATTACTAAACTACAGACTGGTATTGAATCGAAGTTCAAATGCGCCACACTGCGGACGAAACCAATCTTGTTCATTGTGCTTCTCCAAGGATAACTCTAGACATACATTCATTTCACAAGGCTCCACTAAATTTAGACACCGAACACCCAGAATATGGAAACAGTCTAATCTGTAACATGTGGGTGGCTCTTAAAAGAGCCTTTGTGATGAACCTCGTTCGATATTCTTGAGGATGTTTTAACCGCCGAAGCCGTACAGAGTACGTCCCTGGCGCTTCAGAGCGTAGACCACGTCCATGGCGGTAACAGTCTTCCTCTTAGCGTGCTCGGTGTAAGTCACGGCATCACGGATGACGTTCTCCAGGAACACCTTCAGCACACCGCGCGTCTCTTCGTAAATTAAGCCTGAAATACGCTTCACGCCACCGCGGCGAGCAAGGCGGCGGATGGCGGGCTTGGTGATGCCCTGGATGTTGTCACGGAGAACCTTGCGATGACGCTTGGCGCCTCCTTTTCCGAGTCCCTTGCCTCCTTTGCCTCTTCCTGACATTGTGATAGTACTCTGATGTTAACAAAGATGAGAATGATTCGACGTGTCAAGAGAGAGGATGTTTATTTTCCGTAAGCGGACGTGAAGGAGGCCAGTTGCTTACTTGGAGGGCGTCGCAATGGGAGGGAACTTGAGTCAGAGAGGGAAAATATGTCTATTTTACGTTTCATTCATTCAGCACATTTAAGTAGACATATTTGTACATATAATGCATACTTGTTTAAAAAAAGTATTTGAAATTAATAATAACTAGAGACGGTACAATTTATGGGGAAATTGTAGGGTGTGCTTGCTTGCGTCGGTTGCACATGGGTCCGTTTTTTAATGACATTTTTACAACTGATATTTCTGTATATTTTATATAAAAATGCATACTTACTATTTATAAAGATTACATAGATTTAAAAGCATATTTTTTTGCTGCTCATTTCCAACTCAAAATACGAGTGAAGTGTAGAATTAAATATGTCTTCTCATTTCCCCTGCAAGAGGCAGCCTCATAGCTGAATCAAAACGAATACATTTGGCAGACCGGTGTAAAAATTGACCTAATCTCTATGACTTAAACGTCCTTTCCCTTTTCGTGATATTTTCAGGCATTTAGCCTACTCATATTGCATTCATTCATTAATAAAGAACCCCCTTTGAAGATTATTGTACGACGTTACCCGGCAGTAGAAGATGGAATCGCGATTCAAACAGTAGCCTACCATCTGCTAACTGAAAATATGCCCCCAAAAACGTAAATAAGCTTGACATTTATTTAGTGGAAAATCGCTAATTCATAAAAAGCTCACTGGTAGCGATCATTGTCAGTAACAACGCAAAATGCGATATATCCCTGTGTGGAGAAGCTGCCCCGGTAAATTGTACTACTACAGTACAGTACTAGACTACTGCTGTGTTCGTCTTGGTAGCGATTGCGTTGGTTGAATTGGATTTAACGTTCCGTTGTACGGTTTAGGCTGAAATTAATTATTTTCATGAACAGATTGACAAAGTTTAGGCTGTGGCAATGAAGTTCAGGTTAGTAGTCAGATAGTTTCACCTATTGAAAGACTTGATTTAAGTAAGGGGAGTGGCGAACATGTTCTGTTGCCGTTTGACTCTACAGCTGTGTAGATGTTTTTGTAGTGTCTCGCGTAGGCTACAGCGTTGCAGTGAGCAACACTGGTTTGAAACCACAGGTAATTATAATTTCACCAACAAATCGTTTACTTGTAATGTAATGTCATAATAAATCCTACAACGAAAATCTATTTGTGAGGAATGTTTATTTTAACGATTGAAAACAGATGCATCATAGACCACTGTAGTATGTGTTGCCCGGGCAACAGAGGCTAATGTCATGCTAATGCTTCAGTGAAATAGTAGACTACCGTTTCCGAAAGTAGATGTGGGCCTACTTCCTTAATAATATCAGCTAATATTGTACATTACATTTCACAATTGTGTTTCACATCTGAAGGATTCTTATTCTATGTGTCTATTCCAATATGTAATGATGGTATTCAATGACACAAATCTGTGTTCTAGAAAGAGTGGTCTGGAGTCGCAGAGGTCCGATAATAAATAGCTTTAATGCAGCAGTTGGAAATCAACAAGTACAGAGCTCTGGGGTTGTCTAAGTTTCCCTACCCGCAACAGAGTTTGGGCTGCTTCACGAAGTCCAACTGGCTATCTGTCCCTCCCCAGCATATATTTATACAGTGCAATTGAAACACAAGTATTAAAAAAGGTTTAATAAGGTTGAGCTTGTTCTCTCGTGCATCAGGGAGTTGTTCTTGCCTACGCGTCCCACCTGCTCGGGTGCCGTCTCCACCCGGTTTCAAGGTTGTTTCTGAAAATGAAGAGATAGAGACAAAAAGAACAGCCTGCTTCCCACACCCAGTGTGAGACCCAATGTTTAAGCCTGAGCACACTTTTAAGTTCATAACTTTAATAAGCACAATGCATAACTTTAATAAGCACAACATATTCTTTAACCCCTCTTTTGATCTCTGAAAACACCAGAGATCAATCAACATAGCCCGGACCAACCACCGCCTCCTCGTCCTGGTCAGCCAGCCCCAGCAACGGCATTTGGAACCCCTTCGTCGGGTTCTCCTCAGCCGAGACAATGATCCTGTTACACAGGGACCTGATACATGGGATACAGCAACAATCATGTTGATATAGCACACTCTTAAGTAAAATAGCGGAAACCTTCTTAGTCCAGTACAATTCTAGTGTGGTCAAGCAGTATCACTCTTGGCCTAGTTGTAACCCTCTTTTCTGGACTCTCACATTCGTAGCAATAGCAAAAGGTTCACTGGCCCTTCTCCACCAACTCCTGCAACGTACGACTGGATTCTGGAGCAGCACAACACATGCTCCAGTGGTACCACGTACTTCCTTTCCCCAGCACCCTTAGTTCGTGCAAGGTTCTCTCGATGACCTTGAATGGCCCTGTCCATAAATGTACAACAGGCTTCCCCGAACATCTGATGATGTATTGGGGCAGGTGGGGCAGGGTCTTCAAGAGGAAGGGGGGGGGCAGACCACTCCTAGGTCTGATGGGGCATAGGGGCAGATGGGGCAGGGTCTCCAAGGGGAAGGGGTAGATCATCCAGTGAGAAGGGGGGGGGGGGCAGGGGAATGGGGCCTTAGAAAAGGGGTTAGGTAGTCAGACCCGCCGGTCTGACTCGTCCTGAAGCAGAAAAGAGTTACAGTCCCAGCATCACCTTATCTCCCATGATCAAGCAGTAACTGAGTCAAATGAGATGCGAACAGTCGAACACCAATGATTAAACACAGATATTGAAATCAAGAACCCATTCGAGGATTTAAAGTGGATATTTTAAAGTTCAAATAAATCCCTCCTTTCACACCCTTATTAAAAAATATCCCATTACTGATTACACAATGTTGACATACAAATCAACAATAATGATGAGACTATGCAGCGTTATGGCCAAGTGGTGTGGACACACTGGACACAGTGGGAAAACCCTAATGATGTTATAGGGGAAAACCCACCGTCACTCCAGAGTGGACATTCGACATCCATGTATCCACAGCAGACCTGGACATGCTCACAGGCCCCCTTCACCACACACATACAACTTTAGCCAAGCTTTTAGAATTGTAATTGTAATTGTAATAAAAACCAGAAATTAGACAGGATATTTTAAAGTTTTCATAAGATCCCTCCTTTCATTGATAACTTTAATCAATACCCAATCTCCTCGTTTGACTCCTCTACTCTTTGGTTTACTGCTTCACCTGGAACAGAATTTAGCAGAAGACATCTCTTTTCTAGTTAGCATTTGTTATCAAATTGGTTAACCATTTGATTCGCCTCTTCATCATGCTATGTGAAAGGTTTAAGTTGTGGTATTACATATGATCTCCAATAAATCAATTCAAATGGTGTTATGCATCTGGTATAGGACTGGGAAAGACTTCAATTCACATAGTAAACATACTGTATCTATAATTACCAGGCAGTATTTTCCCTTCAGTTTTCTTATTGTTGAGCAAACACATGTAACAGCATCTAATAACGAGCCCCCATATTCAACTCCTATTAGTCATGCCTAGAAATGACAATCTGTTTCTTTGTTCCCTTCTTTAGAAAATCAACTGTTAGTCTAATTTCTTTCACTCCAAAAAACCTTTTCTGTCTTTTAAAACAGTTAAGTTTAAGACCAATATTGTTTTAGATTCTCTATTTTACCAAATCACACCTAATGTAGCTATTAACCAAACATTTTTCCCAACTATATTTTCTATAAAGGTCAGATAGGTAGAACTTCATAACTCGTTTTGCTGCAGTTCAAAACGAGCCAATTAGCTCAAACCATCATAACCACAATCTATCAGACTTGATGAGTCTTCCCAAATTATTTCAGAACTGAATGTTATAATAACCCTCTTCATAATACAACATTATCACAGCCTAACTGCCGTTTACGCTCCTGTTTCGCCCGCGTGACAAAAATGCTGCCTCCCCCTCCCTCAGTTACGACGCACTAAATTCTAACAAATATATTTTTTAGACGCTACACATGTTATACATCGTTGGAAAGCTACGATTCTTGTGCTTCCATTGAAATAAACCAATTCAAGATCAAGTCGCAATAGCAAGCAAAGTCAACGTCTTTTTCCGATGAACATTCCTTCAACAATGCCAAAGAAAAAAGTTGTACTCACCCTAACAGTGCGTTCACACTGCAGCGGAGCGGGCGGCGCGTGGCGTCGGCTTCCAATTCATTTTCAATGAAACCAGGCGTTGACGCTCGCGTAGGGCATTGTGGGAAGGCGAGCGGAGCGGAGCGGAGCGGAGCGGAGCGGAGCGGAGCGGAGCGGAGCGTTGCAAGTTGGATTTTCTCAACTTTATGTAAATGAGGAGCGTGAAAACGCTAGCGTTGGCCAATCGGATTGTTTTCTTGTTTCTTGTAACGTAGCAACCTTTGGTCATGATAAACATTTCTAGGTTTCACAATTTCAAGATGGAGGAGAAACTTTTCGTATGTGTCTGCACACCCAGTTCTGTTCAGAACAAAGTTACTAATGTGACGAGCCTGAATTTAAAGATTACATTAAACTAATAATGCATGGTGCATGGTTGCCGATGTCGTCATTGTTCCTAGTGTGTTTTTATAGCCTACTTTTAAATGTAGTCGTCACATTACGTGACTGTTCTGTGCCACTGCTAGCTCGCTAGCCCAGCCTTCAAACGACTGGTTGAGTGACCGGTGGCGTAACATGTATTCTACTGTAATCTTGCACTAGTAAAATCTTGCACTTACATAAATGTTGTGTAAAATTGGTATTTTGATCGATATTGTGAGTACATTAACCCAAATCTGCACGCTTGGCCATGACTACAACAGTGACCTTAGAGAACTACAACTCTGTATTAACTTGTCTAACACGCCCCCGAGCGTGGTGTACTGTGGGAAGGCAAGCGATGCAGAGCGTTAAAAAACGCTGCAGTGTGAACGCACTGTAAGTGGTTCAAATAGGTCCAGGTGTGCAAATCATGCCATCAAAACTTGATCTGCGTAAGTCCCAAGGGTTCAAAGTATCTAACCATGTAAAGTAATTCGTCCAAATACAATGTTTTACGTTCATGAATAGCCATTATCCTTTGTTTCATTATGCAAGTTAGCCGACGGAAGAAACAACTTGTTCACATAAAAGTGTTATTTTCTCCGGTTAGCAACGGAGTATTTACAATATGAAGGTATCAAAATGTCCGTTGAACCCTCCCCTTTTGATTGACACCTTGTTCGACCCAATAGGAGCTTCCATGCCCCGTTGACAGCCCTCTAAAGCCAACTAGGTCTGTGCGTCCTGCCTTGTGTTGACAATCCATCTTCCAGGCCGTTGACCATGCTGGTCAGGAATTTAAATGTAGATGCCCATCGTGTTATTGCATGACTTATAACAACGGCATATGACGTAATTAAGACGGGCCAGCACCGTTCACCTCGTTCCCCCAGGCTATTGCACTGCAGCAGAAAAATGGTCGACTTGGGTACTTAGTATCATACAGATGAAATGCTATGGAAGCTTTTATATATTGGCATTGAGGGACCAGGGGTTTCAGTTTCAGAGTTGTGCAGAGATGGCTGTCAGCAGGGAAGAGAGCACGTCACGTTTGAGGTTAAAAGTCAATTGTTTTTCTGACTATTACCTTTTTATTTTTTATCACTAGAAATGTGATTTCATTTTTATATCCAGGATGTGTTTAATAAATGGTTAAACATGTTAACAGAATAACACAACTTAGAAGTCTTTGGTTTTGTTGTAACAATGATAAATTACAACTTTTAAAGGGGGGCCAGTAAAAATTGTCTTGGGGCCAGTAAGTTTCAAACCCACTGGCCCGGTGGGGCCAGTGCCAAAAAATGTTAATGTTGAGCCCTGCCCTGGCCTCTTTGCTTGTGGAGTTTCTGCAGCTGCCTTGCAGTAAAGCTATAGTTAGCCTAGCTATCCCCCAAGTTAACAGATGCGAAACGAATGTTCTGCTACAGGTAGTCACGTGTGTTTTCGTGACGTAGTGACGTTAGTAACGTCAGTGACTGTCGCTAGCAAGTTAGCCACTGTAAGCTTCACTTTTCGCCACAAAAACGTAATTTGAACTTAAACCATCCAACGGAACGTAAATAAAAATACAACCTTATGACACCGCCGTTGTGTATGTAGTCCAAATATTGACTGATCCTTAGGGGGGCGAAAATAAACAATAATAATAAATATATATGTGAGAGAACAAAGGTTGTGCCCTTGCCGAAGGCAAAGCACACCCAAATATATATGTCAAAGAACAAAGGTTGTGCCCTTGCCGAAGGCAAAGCACACCCAATGAGTAAATAGTTATCACCCTAGCCTCTTTGCTTGTGGCGTTTCTTCAGCTGCCTTGCAGTAAAGCAGTTAGCCTAGCTATCGCCCAGAAGTTAACGAGCTGCTAAACTAATGTTCTGCTAGAGGTAGTCACGCGAGTTTTTGTGACGTTAGTGACGTAAGTAGCGTCATTGACTGTGGCTAGCAAGTTAGCCACTGTTAGCTTCACTTTTCGCCACAAAAACTTAATTTCTACTTAAACCGTGCAACGGAACATAAATAAAAATACAAGCAACTCAATCGCTACCAAGACGAAACTTTTGACATCGACGTTGTCTATGTAGTCCAAATATTGACGAAGGCTTAGGAGTTCGAAAAGTGGAGTGTGGATTGCTTACAGTGCGTGTCCACTGCAGCGACGCGAATCGCTTGCCATCGCTCGCCTTCCCACAGTTCACCACGCTCAGGGGCGTTTCAAACAGATTAATGTAAAATGTAGTTCTCTAAAGTCACTGTTGTAGTTGTCATGGCCAAGTGTGCAGACTTGGGTTTACGTACTCGCAACATCGATCAAAATACAACTTGTATACAAAATACAAAACTGTTTAATAGACATAAACGTTGACATGTGTAAAACACGTTTTATTATATTACTCAAAGTCTGCTAATCTGTCGATACGATAGGGAGTTCCAGCCGGGCTAGCTAGCTACTGTAGTTACCACAGAACGAAGTTACGTAATGTGACTAGACTGAATTTGAAAGTACAAGCACGAACAACTTCGGCAACCTTGCGCCATGCATCGTTTTTTATTAACATCTCTGTACAAATACAGCTATGTATCGTACAGGACTGGGTAAGCAGCCACACAAACAATTAGTTTCTCCTCCACCTTGAAACCTAGAAAGCTAGAAATGTTCACCATGGTTGCTAAGTTACGAGAAACAAGAAAACACTCCGATTTGCCATCGCTAGCGAAAATCGCTCCTCATTTGCATAAAGTTGAGAAAATCTCAACTCGGTCGCGTCCCACAATGCACCACGCAAGCGATTCGCCTGGCTCCATTGAAAATGAATGGAAAACATGTTGTCGCTCGCATCGCGTCGCTGCAGTGGACATGCACTGTTACACAGCACTATAACAGTACATTTCATTAATAATAATCACCCAACAGTCATATTTTGATGAATCAGAATTTATGAAAAAAATTAAAACGATAAATATTATAAAAACTGAATGAAAACTTCAAAGACCCTGGGGTCCATTGTTCACGTGCAATGGTAGTCCTAAACGCAGTTCCTTTTCTCTGAAAAGCAGAGACAAAGATTGCACTTTCTGCAGAGCGTATTAGAATATCCTTTTATGCAGTGTCTGCAGCGTCCTCTCGTTGTCTTCACCGGAAATGTGCGACCATGTCCCTGCGCACATCTGTTGGTGGTTCACATGCCCTCTAGGCTGGGACCCCATTTGGTGGACCCCCATTACCTGAGTATGGTCTCTTCTGAGCAGTCACTGGTCTCTGAGGTGTCACAGTTATCAACGTCAAAGGCTCCCACTGGCTGAAGATGGCCACTCTCTCCTTGGTGTGTTGACAGCTGTGTTTGTCAGGATGAGAGAGGAAGCTAGTTGCGCCTGAAACAGTCTCCTGTTCAACATCTTTTTCTTGGGAATATTGAGAGCCTTGCAGTCCCGTTTGTAGAGGAGACAGGCGTTGATCACAGCAATGATAATAGTGTGCCAGAAGATGTAACTATCAGCGGCGCAATTTCATGAGGAACTTGGATTTGGCTCCAAATGAGTCCAGCAAATCCACACCGCCCATGTATTTGTTGTATGCACCCACAATATGAGGTCTCTCAACTTCAATGTAAGATTTGTTGGCTTTGTTCCAGCGTTGAATCTTTTGCACAGGATCAATTCCACCAAAGGATGACACAAGTGTGACTGCCCTGTTGTCATATCACTTGACAGCACATATGTTGTGGTTTGGTTGACTTGTGTTGGTTTGCTCGATGTCCTTACCATCATCATCATTAGTTGGACAATCAGTGGGTCTCTGATTCTCTTTTTCCACTTCCTCAACATTTTCAACCACCTGCTCATCATTCGAATCACTGGTGTCTGATTCCATGTCAACATCACTTTCTCCATTTTGGATAGCATCAATGACATCATGCATACTTAAGTAAACTCTCCTTGCTGGTGTCATTCTGAAATGGAAATAATAGTTAGAGTATGTTCAAGTATACCTAATTCCAATGCAAATGAATCTTATTCATGCAATACATTCCACTGAAGGCACACAATACTGTCTGGCTAGCCTAATGTGCTCTCTACTTAACATTCTAAAAGGAAGATACAACCCCCCCAGACCTTTTACATCCTCATATTGCATAACATTCACACCTGTCCCTGAAAAATGCACCATACATGCAACCCCCACATTCCAAAACATTTACACTTGTCCCTGAACAACCATCCTCCAAAGCATTCCACAAACAGTATCTGCCTTGTGCAACAAGCAGATATTTGGGAAAACAAGCAAAGTCCAAATTTAAAAAAAACAGCTGACTATATTTCACTTCTAACATAGAAATCACATTGATTTAGAAATTATCAAATCTGGTCTAAACTGAAAATTATAACAAATAACCCATTTGTAAAGTGTGAATCATCGAATACATTATATTTCTGTAAGTATTTATCCTGTATCTGAACATTCGAGAAGTGTAATGTCTCCATGTAGAGTGCAAGGTGCAATTGCTATTTTAGCTACCATTTTGACCCAACGTTGTAAAATTACAAAAAAGACAAAACAAGCTGAAAATCAAATGTGATGCATGAATTCCACAATAACTTAGTATTTACATGAACTACATATTCTAGCAATCACCCAAAAAAATATTTCATGGAATTTACTTACTTTAATGTTGATATTTCCAGTCCAATGTAACAAGGAGATTCGCAATGTAACAAGGAGATTCGCTTCCAGGAAAGTTGGCTGGTGGAATGAGTTCGAGCCCTCGATCCGCCGTAGCAGATCAGTAACTGGGGAGAAGATCTGATGCTTGCTGTTCATTCCAGATAGCGCGAGAGAGCGCTCACTGGGCACAGGCTATGTAAGCGTCTTTCCTCCTCTCCGCTGTGCGGAGGTGGGAAAAAAGCTCTCAGTTCGCAGCTTTGTGCCCTGAACGCTCGGCTAATCACCTTGGGGATAAAAGCCGGGTTAGGACGCAACACTGCTCTTGTTCGATCACCTGAGATGATAAAACAATCCGCGCGTGTTGACAAAGCGCACAAGTCGCTCACTCGCTTAGCCATAGTCAAAGCAAGGAGCAGACACGTTTTGAGAGAAAGCAGACGTAAAGACAGATTGTCTATGGGCTCGAATGGTGGTCCACACAGAGCGTCTAACACCAGAGATAAATCCCATGTAGGTGTTGACGCTCTCGGAGGTGGCCTGAGCCTACACACCCCAGCCAGAAAACGCTTGACCAGCGGGTGGCTGAACAGTGTCGTTTTGGCGAACCCTTCGTGACATGCCGAAATGGCAGCTGCGTGAACACGAACCGTGCTCTTGTCAAACAACGATTGTAAGAAACACAAGAACATTTCGACCAGACATGAGACCGGGTCAAGGTTCTGTTTTCCACACCATTGCATAAAGGCTCGCCAGCGCGACGCATACCCTCTAGCAGTAGATTGTGCGCGCGCACTCTAAATGGTCTGAATGACAGCATCAGACAGACCCCTGCGCTCTAAGAGTTCCCTCTCAGTAGCCAAGCCATAAGTGGGCCTCCGATCACTGGAGGGCTCTTCACCAGGCCTCCGGCCTGAGAGAGCGCATCCGTCTGATGAGGTATGGGCCAAGGCCCGCCCACCAGCATCCCCATCATCATCTTCATCATCATCATCTCTGGGAACCATGGGGCTCCGGGGCGATCGGGGGCTATCAGAATGACCGACAGCCCGTCCGACCTCACCCGAGCCAGCAAGGGGAGGATGGAGGCCAGAGGTGGAAATGCGTATAGCAGACCTCTCGGCCAGGAACGGTGCGCGAACGCATCGACTCCAAGCTGAGGTCTGTCCTGTGCGCTTAGCGAGAACCACAGAAGACACTGTGTGTCGGCTTGTGACGCAAACAGATCCACCTGTGCTCGGCCGAAACGTGCCCAGATCAGAGACACGATGGACGGCTTCAACCTCCATTCGTCCTCTCTCGGGCCGCCTCTTGACATCAGGTCCGCTCCCTCGTTGAGCAGACCAAGAATGTGCAGAGCTCTCAAGGAGCCTAGGTGCATGAAAGCCCAAGTCCACACTTCCTCCGCTAAGCGGTGAAGTGATGGAGCTGCTTCCACGCACTTGGAGAAAGTTCGAGGAGCCAGCGCGTACCCAAACGGCAGGCGCGTTTACTCGTCATTTTTCCCTTCGAAGGCAAAACGCAGAAATCTCCTGTGCTTCAGTTTGATAGGCACATGGAAATACGTGTCCTTCAGATCTATGCTGATCCCAAAGTCGTTCCGCTGTACACAAGTCAGCAAACGCTTTATCGTCAGCATGCGAAAGGGCCGTTTGGCCACACTGTCATTGAGCACCCTCAGGTCTAGAATCGGTCGCATCCCCCCGTTTTTCTTGGGAACCAAAAAATAAGGGGAGTAGAGACCCGAGTTCTCCTGATCTCTGGGGACCGGGATCACTGTCCCTTTGGTCAGCAAGCTCGTTATCTCCGTCCGGAGCGCGAGTGCTTTCAGCGGGCAGGACAAGCGTGTCTCCCTCACTCCTCTGAAAGGAGGGGGAGTCCGCATGAACTGGATGGCATAACCCTCTCTCAGTATCCTGTCTAGCCAGCTTGGCAGTGAGCATGACTCTCGCCACTCTGCATAACGCAGAGAGAGCGGGCGTGCGTTTAGCTGCGGAGCCGCAGACAGGAAACGGCCGTACTCTCGTCTGACCCCAGCCACCGCTGTGCACCGAATCGGCGGCACAGCCCAAGGTGGGGTCGACTCAAAAGGGCTGGGGCTGCGCCCCCTGACCAAGAGAGGTCTGAGCTCTGTCTGAGCTATGAGCTTAAAGAGGTCTCACAGTGCGGTCAGAGCTCTGGGCGCACAGCAGCAGTGATGGCTCTTGTAACGTGACAACAGAGTCACACGCTGTGTCAAGGTGCACAGAGACGGGTAGCGGTCTGGCCACACGCTGTGTCAAGGTGCCCAGAGACGGGTAGCGGTCTGGCCACACGCTGTGTCAAGGTGCACAGAGACGGGTAGCGGTCTGGCCACACGCTGTGTCAAGGTGCACAGAGACGGGTAGCGGTCTGGCCACACGCTGTGTCAAGGTGCAGCGGAGCGGAGCGGAGCGGAGCGGAGCGGAGCGGAGCGGAGCGTTGCAAGTTGGATTTTCTCAACTTTATGTAAATGAGGAGCGTGAAAACGCTAGCGTTGGCCAATCGGATTGTTTTCTTGTTTCTTGTAACGTAGCAACCTTTGGTCATGATAAACATTTCTAGGTTTCACAATTTCAAGATGGAGGAGAAACTTTTCGTATGTGTCTGCACACCCAGTTCTGTTCAGAACAAAGTTACTAATGTGACGAGCCTGAATTTAAAGATTACATTAAACTAATAATGCATGGTGCATGGTTGCCGATGTCGTCATTGTTCCTAGTGTGTTTTTATAGCCTACTTTTAAATGTAGTCGTCACATTACGTGACTGTTCTGTGCCACTGCTAGCTCGCTAGCCCAGCCTTCAAACGACTGGTTGAGTGACCGGTGGCGTAACATGTATTCTACTGTAATCTTGCACTAGTAAAATCTTGCACTTACATAAATGTTGTGTAAAATTGGTATTTTGATCGATATTGTGAGTACATTAACCCAAATCTGCACGCTTGGCCATGACTACAACAGTGACCTTAGAGAACTACAACTCTGTATTAACTTGTCTAACACGCCCCCGAGCGTGGTGTACTGTGGGAAGGCAAGCGATGCAGAGCGTTAAAAAACGCTGCAGTGTGAACGCACTGTAAGTGGTTCAAATAGGTCCAGGTGTGCAAATCATGCCATCAAAACTTGATCTGCGTAAGTCCCAAGGGTTCAAAGTATCTAACCATGTAAAGTAATTCGTCCAAATACAATGTTTTACGTTCATGAATAGCCATTATCCTTTGTTTCATTATGCAAGTTAGCCGACGGAAGAAACAACTTGTTCACATAAAAGTGTTATTTTCTCCGGTTAGCAACGGAGTATTTACAATATGAAGGTATCAAAATGTCCGTTGAACCCTCCCCTTTTGATTGACACCTTGTTCGACCCAATAGGAGCTTCCATGCCCCGTTGACAGCCCTCTAAAGCCAACTAGGTCTGTGCGTCCTGCCTTGTGTTGACAATCCATCTTCCAGGCCGTTGACCATGCTGGTCAGGAATTTAAATGTAGATGCCCATCGTGTTATTGCATGACTTATAACAACGGCATATGACGTAATTAAGACGGGCCAGCACCGTTCACCTCGTTCCCCCAGGCTATTGCACTGCAGCAGAAAAATGGTCGACTTGGGTACTTAGTATCATACAGATGAAATGCTATGGAAGCTTTTATATATTGGCATTGAGGGACCAGGGGTTTCAGTTTCAGAGTTGTGCAGAGATGGCTGTCAGCAGGGAAGAGAGCACGTCACGTTTGAGGTTAAAAGTCAATTGTTTTTCTGACTATTACCTTTTTATTTTTTATCACTAGAAATGTGATTTCATTTTTATATCCAGGATGTGTTTAATAAATGGTTAAACATGTTAACAGAATAACACAACTTAGAAGTCTTTGGTTTTGTTGTAACAATGATAAATTACAACTTTTAAAGGGGGGCCAGTAAAAATTGTCTTGGGGCCAGTAAGTTTCAAACCCACTGGCCCGGTGGGGCCAGTGCCAAAAAATGTTAATGTTGAGCCCTGCCCTGGCCTCTTTGCTTGTGGAGTTTCTGCAGC
This sequence comes from Osmerus eperlanus, assembly GCF_963692335.1. Taxonomy (NCBI): domain Eukaryota; kingdom Metazoa; phylum Chordata; class Actinopteri; order Osmeriformes; family Osmeridae; genus Osmerus; species Osmerus eperlanus. The sequence goes on along the minus strand of NC_085023.1, from coordinate 1,884,568 downwards.
TGCCTTGCAGTAAAGCTATAGTTAGCCTAGCTATCCCCCAAGTTAACAGATGCGAAACGAATGTTCTGCTACAGGTAGTCACGTGTGTTTTCGTGACGTAGTGACGTTAGTAACGTCAGTGACTGTCGCTAGCAAGTTAGCCACTGTAAGCTTCACTTTTCGCCACAAAAACGTAATTTGAACTTAAACCATCCAACGGAACGTAAATAAAAATACAACCTTATGACACCGCCGTTGTGTATGTAGTCCAAATATTGACTGATCCTTAGGGGGGCGAAAATAAACAATAATAATAAATATATATGTGAGAGAACAAAGGTTGTGCCCTTGCCGAAGGCAAAGCACACCCAAATATATATGTCAAAGAACAAAGGTTGTGCCCTTGCCGAAGGCAAAGCACACCCAATGAGTAAATAGTTATCACCCTAGCCTCTTTGCTTGTGGCGTTTCTTCAGCTGCCTTGCAGTAAAGCAGTTAGCCTAGCTATCGCCCAGAAGTTAACGAGCTGCTAAACTAATGTTCTGCTAGAGGTAGTCACGCGAGTTTTTGTGACGTTAGTGACGTAAGTAGCGTCATTGACTGTGGCTAGCAAGTTAGCCACTGTTAGCTTCACTTTTCGCCACAAAAACTTAATTTCTACTTAAACCGTGCAACGGAACATAAATAAAAATACAAGCAACTCAATCGCTACCAAGACGAAACTTTTGACATCGACGTTGTCTATGTAGTCCAAATATTGACGAAGGCTTAGGAGTTCGAAAAGTGGAGTGTGGATTGCTTACAGTGCGTGTCCACTGCAGCGACGCGAATCGCTTGCCATCGCTCGCCTTCCCACAGTTCACCACGCTCAGGGGCGTTTCAAACAGATTAATGTAAAATGTAGTTCTCTAAAGTCACTGTTGTAGTTGTCATGGCCAAGTGTGCAGACTTGGGTTTACGTACTCGCAACATCGATCAAAATACAACTTGTATACAAAATACAAAACTGTTTAATAGACATAAACGTTGACATGTGTAAAACACGTTTTATTATATTACTCAAAGTCTGCTAATCTGTCGATACGATAGGGAGTTCCAGCCGGGCTAGCTAGCTACTGTAGTTACCACAGAACGAAGTTACGTAATGTGACTAGACTGAATTTGAAAGTACAAGCACGAACAACTTCGGCAACCTTGCGCCATGCATCGTTTTTTATTAACATCTCTGTACAAATACAGCTATGTATCGTACAGGACTGGGTAAGCAGCCACACAAACAATTAGTTTCTCCTCCACCTTGAAACCTAGAAAGCTAGAAATGTTCACCATGGTTGCTAAGTTACGAGAAACAAGAAAACACTCCGATTTGCCATCGCTAGCGAAAATCGCTCCTCATTTGCATAAAGTTGAGAAAATCTCAACTCGGTCGCGTCCCACAATGCACCACGCAAGCGATTCGCCTGGCTCCATTGAAAATGAATGGAAAACATGTTGTCGCTCGCATCGCGTCGCTGCAGTGGACATGCACTGTTACACAGCACTATAACAGTACATTTCATTAATAATAATCACCCAACAGTCATATTTTGATGAATCAGAATTTATGAAAAAAATTAAAACGATAAATATTATAAAAACTGAATGAAAACTTCAAAGACCCTGGGGTCCATTGTTCACGTGCAATGGTAGTCCTAAACGCAGTTCCTTTTCTCTGAAAAGCAGAGACAAAGATTGCACTTTCTGCAGAGCGTATTAGAATATCCTTTTATGCAGTGTCTGCAGCGTCCTCTCGTTGTCTTCACCGGAAATGTGCGACCATGTCCCTGCGCACATCTGTTGGTGGTTCACATGCCCTCTAGGCTGGGACCCCATTTGGTGGACCCCCATTACCTGAGTATGGTCTCTTCTGAGCAGTCACTGGTCTCTGAGGTGTCACAGTTATCAACGTCAAAGGCTCCCACTGGCTGAAGATGGCCACTCTCTCCTTGGTGTGTTGACAGCTGTGTTTGTCAGGATGAGAGAGGAAGCTAGTTGCGCCTGAAACAGTCTCCTGTTCAACATCTTTTTCTTGGGAATATTGAGAGCCTTGCAGTCCCGTTTGTAGAGGAGACAGGCGTTGATCACAGCAATGATAATAGTGTGCCAGAAGATGTAACTATCAGCGGCGCAATTTCATGAGGAACTTGGATTTGGCTCCAAATGAGTCCAGCAAATCCACACCGCCCATGTATTTGTTGTATGCACCCACAATATGAGGTCTCTCAACTTCAATGTAAGATTTGTTGGCTTTGTTCCAGCGTTGAATCTTTTGCACAGGATCAATTCCACCAAAGGATGACACAAGTGTGACTGCCCTGTTGTCATATCACTTGACAGCACATATGTTGTGGTTTGGTTGACTTGTGTTGGTTTGCTCGATGTCCTTACCATCATCATCATTAGTTGGACAATCAGTGGGTCTCTGATTCTCTTTTTCCACTTCCTCAACATTTTCAACCACCTGCTCATCATTCGAATCACTGGTGTCTGATTCCATGTCAACATCACTTTCTCCATTTTGGATAGCATCAATGACATCATGCATACTTAAGTAAACTCTCCTTGCTGGTGTCATTCTGAAATGGAAATAATAGTTAGAGTATGTTCAAGTATACCTAATTCCAATGCAAATGAATCTTATTCATGCAATACATTCCACTGAAGGCACACAATACTGTCTGGCTAGCCTAATGTGCTCTCTACTTAACATTCTAAAAGGAAGATACAACCCCCCCAGACCTTTTACATCCTCATATTGCATAACATTCACACCTGTCCCTGAAAAATGCACCATACATGCAACCCCCACATTCCAAAACATTTACACTTGTCCCTGAACAACCATCCTCCAAAGCATTCCACAAACAGTATCTGCCTTGTGCAACAAGCAGATATTTGGGAAAACAAGCAAAGTCCAAATTTAAAAAAAACAGCTGACTATATTTCACTTCTAACATAGAAATCACATTGATTTAGAAATTATCAAATCTGGTCTAAACTGAAAATTATAACAAATAACCCATTTGTAAAGTGTGAATCATCGAATACATTATATTTCTGTAAGTATTTATCCTGTATCTGAACATTCGAGAAGTGTAATGTCTCCATGTAGAGTGCAAGGTGCAATTGCTATTTTAGCTACCATTTTGACCCAACGTTGTAAAATTACAACAAAGACAAAACAAGCTGAAAATCAAATGTGATGCATGAATTCCACAATAACTTAGTATTTACATGAACTACATATTCTAGCAATCACCCAAAAAAATATTTCATGGAATTTACTTACTTTAATGTTGATATTTCCAGTCCAATGTAACAAGGAGATTCGCAATGTAACAAGGAGATTCGCTTCCAGGAAAGTTGGCTGGTGGAATGAGTTCGAGCCCTCGATCCGCCGTAGCAGATCAGTAACTGGGGAGAAGATCTGATGCTTGCTGTTCATTCCAGATAGCGCGAGAGAGCGCTCACTGGGCACAGGCTATGTAAGCGTCTTTCCTCCTCTCCGCTGTGCGGAGGTGGGAAAAAAGCTCTCAGTTCGCAGCTTTGTGCCCTGAACGCTCGGCTAATCACCTTGGGGATAAAAGCCGGGTTAGGACGCAACACTGCTCTTGTTCGATCACCTGAGATGATAAAACAATCCGCGCGTGTTGACAAAGCGCACAAGTCGCTCACTCGCTTAGCCATAGTCAAAGCAAGGAGCAGACACGTTTTGAGAGAAAGCAGACGTAAAGACAGATTGTCTATGGGCTCGAATGGTGGTCCACACAGAGCGTCTAACACCAGAGATAAATCCCATGTAGGTGTTGACGCTCTCGGAGGTGGCCTGAGCCTACACACCCCAGCCAGAAAACGCTTGACCAGCGGGTGGCTGAACAGTGTCGTTTTGGCGAACCCTTCGTGACATGCCGAAATGGCAGCTGCGTGAACACGAACCGTGCTCTTGTCAAACAACGATTGTAAGAAACACAAGAACATTTCGACCAGACATGAGACCGGGTCAAGGTTCTGTTTTCCACACCATTGCATAAAGGCTCGCCAGCGCGACGCATACCCTCTAGCAGTAGATTGTGCGCGCGCACTCTAAATGGTCTGAATGACAGCATCAGACAGACCCCTGCGCTCTAAGAGTTCCCTCTCAGTAGCCAAGCCATAAGTGGGCCTCCGATCACTGGAGGGCTCTTCACCAGGCCTCCGGCCTGAGAGAGCGCATCCGTCTGATGAGGTATGGGCCAAGGCCCGCCCACCAGCATCCCCATCATCATCTTCATCATCATCATCTCTGGGAACCATGGGGCTCCGGGGCGATCGGGGGCTATCAGAATGACCGACAGCCCGTCCGACCTCACCCGAGCCAGCAAGGGGAGGATGGAGGCCAGAGGTGGAAATGCGTATAGCAGACCTCTCGGCCAGGAACGGTGCGCGAACGCATCGACTCCAAGCTGAGGTCTGTCCTGTGCGCTTAGCGAGAACCACAGAAGACACTGTGTGTCGGCTTGTGACGCAAACAGATCCACCTGTGCTCGGCCGAAACGTGCCCAGATCAGAGACACGATGGACGGCTTCAACCTCCATTCGTCCTCTCTCGGGCCGCCTCTTGACATCAGGTCCGCTCCCTCGTTGAGCAGACCAAGAATGTGCAGAGCTCTCAAGGAGCCTAGGTGCATGAAAGCCCAAGTCCACACTTCCTCCGCTAAGCGGTGAAGTGATGGAGCTGCTTCCACGCACTTGGAGAAAGTTCGAGGAGCCAGCGCGTACCCAAACGGCAGGCGCGTTTACTCGTCATTTTTCCCTTCGAAGGCAAAACGCAGAAATCTCCTGTGCTTCAGTTTGATAGGCACATGGAAATACGTGTCCTTCAGATCTATGCTGATCCCAAAGTCGTTCCGCTGTACACAAGTCAGCAAACGCTTTATCGTCAGCATGCGAAAGGGCCGTTTGGCCACACTGTCATTGAGCACCCTCAGGTCTAGAATCGGTCGCATCCCCCCGTTTTTCTTGGGAACCAAAAAATAAGGGGAGTAGAGACCCGAGTTCTCCTGATCTCTGGGGACCGGGATCACTGTCCCTTTGGTCAGCAAGCTCGTTATCTCCGTCCGGAGCGCGAGTGCTTTCAGCGGGCAGGACAAGCGTGTCTCCCTCACTCCTCTGAAAGGAGGGGGAGTCCGCATGAACTGGATGGCATAACCCTCTCTCAGTATCCTGTCTAGCCAGCTTGGCAGTGAGCATGACTCTCGCCACTCTGCATAACGCAGAGAGAGCGGGCGTGCGTTTAGCTGCGGAGCCGCAGACAGGAAACGGCCGTACTCTCGTCTGACCCCAGCCGCCGCTGTGCACCGAATCGGCGGCACAGCCCAAGGTGGGGTCGACTCAAAAGGGCTGGGGCTGCGCCCCCTGACCAAGAGAGGTCTGAGCTCTGTCTGAGCTATGAGCTTAAAGAGGTCTCACAGTGCGGTCAGAGCTCTGGGCGCACAGCAGCAGTGATGGCTCTTGTAACGTGACAACAGAGTCACACGCTGTGTCAAGGTGCACAGAGACGGGTAGCGGTCTGGCCACACGCTGTGTCAAGGTGCCCAGAGACGGGTAGCGGTCTGGCCACACGCTGTGTCAAGGTGCACAGAGACGGGTAGCGGTCTGGCCACACGCTGTGTCAAGGTGCACAGAGACGGGTAGCGGTCTGGCCACACGCTGTGTCAAGGTGCACAGAGACGGGTAGCGGTCTGGCCACACGCTGTGTCAAGGTGCACAGAGACGGGTAGCGGTCTGGCCACACGCTGTGTCAAGGTGCACAGAGACGGGTAGCGGTCTGGCCACACGCTGTGTCAAGGTGCACAGAGACGGGTAGCGGTCTGGCCACACGCTGTGTCAAGGTGCACAGAGACGGGTAGCGGTCTGGCCACACGCTTGCTAGCTGGGCCAGACTCCGCTACGAGTGCAGTGCTTAATGGTTCGGCGTAACTCGTTGAGGACAACTCGCGAACTGAAACCAACTCATTAACCCGCTCGACAACAGTACGAGTGCTCAGCTCTGTACTCGTCGAAAGCATGATTTTGTCTGCCTTCGCGATGACAGACGGGCAGTCTGCCCTGCGAGACAGCGCTGAGGAGACGGGAGGGGCGGGAGCCGGCTCTTCGTCATCCTCTGAGGCCGAGGTCAACTCGCGCCCTTTTACCTCAGAGAAGTGCGGGGGGTTGAACACAACAGGCTTGGGCAGAAAGCCTCCACAGGAGGTTCCCGCCCAGGCACGTGCACCTCAATAGCCGCCTCGAGGTGGTCCTCAATTTCTGAACTCTCCTCCTAGAAGAGCAGAGCAGAGACCACATCTTCGAGGGACTCCTCCACCTGAAAGAAGTCGTGACGCAGCCGCCTCTCCGAGACATTATGACCAATGAAAGCCGTTTACCGTCAGCTAGCCTATAAAGTCTGTGCCCTAACAGACGCTTATCATTAGTCGTTACAATCAGATATATCACGAAGATGAGCGGAAGAGGCAAAACTGGAGGCAAAGCCAGGGCTAAGGCCAAGACCAGGTCATCCCGCGCCGGGCTCCAATTCCCCGTGGGTCGTGTTCACAGGCTTCTCCGCAAGGGCAACTATGCTCAACGTGTGGGAGCTGGCGCACCCGTCTATCTGGCAGCCGTGCTCGAGTACCTCACCGCTGAGATCCTGGAGTTGGCCGGGAACGCGGCTCGTGACAACAAGAAGACTCGTATCATCCCCCGTCACCTGCAGCTGGCCGTCCGCAACGACGAGGAACTCAACAAACTTCTCGGTGGTGTTACGATCGCTCAGGGTGGAGTGCTGCCCAACATCCAGGCGGTACTTCTTCCTAAGAAGACCGAGAAGGCCGTCAAGGCCAAGTAAAGACTAAACCTCAGTCTCACTTTCCCCAAAGGCTCTTTTAAGAGCCACCCACTAAACTCTTCAAAAGCGCATTGTCTTACAACTCTTAAATGAAAGGTACATTACACAGAATAGGCCTTATCGCTACACTGGAACCACTTAATTAAGTTCCGCCACTAAGTAAACCTAAATGGTTTACTGTGCTTCTAAATCTGCACTAGTGATGGGAAATTCGGATCATTTTACCGATTCGGTTCTTTGAATCTCGTTCAGTAATATGAACGAATCTTTTTTCGAGTCATTCGTTCATTTAACCGGGGGGGGGGGGGGGGGGGGGGAATCACTCTGAGAGGACTCGTTACTCCCGAGTCCTTGTATGGATTCGTTCAAAATGAACGAATCGTTCACGAACGACACATCACTAATCTGCACGTCATATCTGCAAACGTTGTAGAAGCGGGTGCATCCCTTACAGAAAGTCTGGAAAAGGCTCAACAGCTTTTGGTCAATATGCACAGCAACTTTACATATTTGAATGATTGTATTTATGTACGATTTGTATTTGGTGGGAACACGCTCTCAAGTCACAAGCACGATCTTAAATGCAGAAATGAGTTGATTATTTGAAACATTCATTAATCGCCTACTTGCCCGCCACTGCGCAGCGGTGCAACGGAGGGAGGATGAGGGCGGAGCCAGAAGGTTTCAAATGTGGGCGGGAACTGACCTCCGTCCCCGTGTCCAATTGCCAACGGAGAAGGTGTCGACGGTTTGCCAATCAGTCTGCTAGGGAGAGAAGTCCAATCAGCGGACGACAAGCCGACCATATATACTTCCTTATCCTTTCTCCCAAGACTTACTTCAAACTCGTCGACAAAAAGACAAGTATCATGGCAAGAACCAAGCAGACAGCTCGTAAATCTACCGGTGGCAAAGCCCCGAGGAAGCAGCTCGCCACCAAGGCCGCTCGTAAGAGTGCGCCAGCCACCGGTGGCGTGAAGAAGCCCCATCGTTACAGGCCCGGGACTGTGGCTCTGAGAGAGATCCGTCGTTACCAGAAGTCCACCGAGCTGCTCATCCGCAAGCTGCCGTTCCAGCGCCTGGTGAGGGAAATCGCCCAGGATTTCAAGACCGACCTGCGTTTCCAGAGCTCCGCTGTGATGGCTCTGCAGGAGGCCAGCGAGGCTTACCTGGTCGGTCTGTTCGAGGACACCAACCTGTGCGCCATCCACGCCAAGAGGGTCACCATCATGCCCAAGGACATCCAGCTGGCCCGCCGCATCCGCGGAGAGCGCGCTTAGACGTCCGTGATCATGTGATCTCTAAACCCACAAAGGCTCTTTTAAGAGCCACCTCACTGTTTAAACGAATAGACAAATGTTTTCCTAGTCAAATCGTCTTACTCGTGCTGTAATGTTTTTTTTTAATAAGCAGCAGTACTCAAATATGTAGCGCTGTCTCCCCATTAGTTTTATACTGCCAAGTATAAACATACTTGACATCAAACTGAAAAATATTATAACTTCAGTGATTGTGTTCCTTTTGGTATATTTTGGGCATTAACACTATCTGGTATTTTCAGTGATTTAGATGGCTAAAAAAAAGAGGGTTACTGGCTTTCTTTTTCACAGCCAAGCGGTATTGAAAGGACCTGCAGCTTTCTACTGAAACTAGACAGACCAACAGTTGCTTTGTGGTATTGTAAGATACAAACATTGGTTTTAAATGTTTGTAATAATATAAAAGACCTTCATTTGGGGGTGGCTGTGGCTCAGGGGGTAGAGAGGGTTGTCTGTTAATCGCAAGGTTGGCGGTTCGATGCCCGACTCCTCGCAGGCCATGTGTCGAAGTATCCTTGAGCAAGACTCTGAACCCCAAGTTGCTCCCAATGGGCAGGCCGGCGCCTTGCCTTGCATGGTAGCTCGCTGCCGTCGGTATGCGTGAGTGTGAATGGGTGAATGAGAGGCAAACATTGTGAATCGCTTTGAGTACGTGAGTCAACAATGTTCCATCTCATATGTATGAAGTCAATACACGCTCACTGATTTCAAGCATGGATTTCTTTATTGGAAGTTTATAAAAGAACCAGTTTGACACATGAAAAGACAAAAGAAATGAAGAATATCAAAGAACAACAATTGGACAGGGCCACTGAGATCTGGAGACTTCATCATCATCATCACACAGGTATCTTAGGGGATACACCAGCAGTTACATACATACATTTTACATTTAGCAGACGCTCTTATCCAGAGCGACTTACAGTAAGTACAGGGACATTCTCCCCGAAGCAAGTAGGGTGAAGTGCCTTGCCCAAGGACACAACGTCATTTGGCACGGCCGGGAATCGAACTACTAGACCGCTTCCCTCACCGCTCAGCCACCTGACGCCCCATGCAGTTAGGGGGGGATAGATACAATCAGTATCATTATCATCATTAACTTGTTGTCTGTTGGAAACCCAAGCACATGACAGTCCACTTGACTCCATTCTTCTTTGTGTGAGTAAGATGCCTATGTCTCCAGTGAACCCACCTGTTGTGTTGCCACGGCGCCTCAGAGCTGGCAGTCTCCTGGTCCGGTTGTTGTGCTCACGCTCTCTGGCCCGCTCTGCTGATTGATTGGAGGACGTGTCACGCTCTCTGGCCCGCTCTGCTGACTGATTGGAGGACGTGTCACGCTCTCTGGCCCGCTCTGCTGACTGATTGGAGGACGTGTCACGCTCTCTGGCCCGCTCTGCTGACTGATTGGAGGACGTGTCACGCTCTCTGGCCCGCTCTGCTGACTGATTGGAGGACGTGTCACGCTCTCTGGCCCGCTCTGCTGACTGATTGGAGGACGTGTCACGCTCTCTGGCCCGCTCTGCTGACTGATTGGAGGACGTGTCACGCTCTCTGGCCCGCTCTGCTGACTGATTGGAGGACGTGTCACGCTCTCTGGCCCGCTCTGCTGATTGATTGGAGGACGTGTCACAGCCACAACCCTGCCGCAGGTCTTCCCCAGTGTTTTCCATACCCTTTAGTGTTTCCAGTCGGTCTCCCTGGAGGTCTGATTGTTTGTGTCTGTGAGAGGTTAGTTTGGTCCTTCTGTGTGTATGGTTGCTCCCAGTGTCAGCCCTCGTTGGGTCCTTCTGTGTGTATGGTTGCTCCCTTTGTCAGCCCTTGTTGGGTCCTTCTGTGTGTATGGTTGCTCCCTTTGTCAGCCCTTGTTGGGTCCTTCTGTGTGTACGGTTGCTCCCTTTGTCAGCCCTCGTTGGGTCGTTCTGTGTGTATGGTTGCTCCCCTTGTCAGCCCTTGTTGCATCCTTCTGTCTTTATGTGTCAGTCAGTTTCATGGTCCTCAGGTCTTGACTAAATTATTGACAGGATGTAGTCATCTGGCAGCCTCCCTCTTAAACCACGGAGATTTAGACTCTCATACTACAGGACCAAACTCTTTAGCAGTCCAAACCTCGCTCTAGTTGAAAGAAACTTGTATTAGTATCATGAATTCTCTCTACATTTCCAACATAGATAGATACGTGAAGTTACTTTGTACAATTTGGTGTTGATGGCCAGCCTCCTCCTCTCTCTGGCAGACAGCAAGGGGGGCTTCTGTTGAGGGGGACGGGGCACCGGGTAGGCATCGCCCATGGGGTCTGGGCAGGGAACAAACAACAACGTCAGCTACGACGACAACTGGACACTCCGGTGATGGCGCTCTTGTTGATTATCACCAGCAACAAGTACACACAATACTTTAGTGAACTTAATATAAAGCAACCAACTCAAATGTCAAATACTTCTATATATTTAGAGACAAGAAGTAATTATATACAGACAAGTCATCATATTGATATCTGATCTTGGTTCTGACCAATATGGAATTCAGCATTTATAAAACATGGAATCTCAATTTTGACCACAACTCAAAGTTGATAAAGAACATTCCATGTGTTACAGTTCAGTCCATGTGTTGATGAGTTTGTACTTTCAATCTGAACTCTATGAGCAGAATCAATACATTCATAGTATTTAGTGTATAGTACAGTCTCCAAACACAGAGAGAGGAGGGGGAGGGTCACCTGCTGTTCTAGTGCCTCCTGGTATGTTGGTGCCCTCCTCTCCACAGGCTCCACCCTTCCCAGGCTGGTGGTCCTGCTCTCTCTAAAGGGAGGTCCACCCTCAGCCCAGGGACCCCTGCCCTCGGCCAGGTGGTGGCCCATGTACACCCCTCTCCACCCCTCAGTCAGAGTGGAGGGATCTCTTCTGAGGGAGGCACCATACTCCTAGGGAAGAGAGAAAAAGGTTCATGCTGTGAGGAGAGATACATTCAAAAATACATTTTCACGCTACAAATGAAGAGCAATTCACAGATCAGTTTTCCTCTCACACTATCTCTGCCCCACCTGAGCCACAAGGGGGCGCAACAACTAACAAATCTAGAAATGTGCAAACTCGTTTCCTCAAATGGAAACATGTAGACACACACAAACTCATACACTTACCTTGTGCGTTTTAACATTTATTTAATTCATTTTTTACAACCACTTAGTAACATTCAAGAAATAGGGTCTAATCCATTTAGGAAAATATTGTAACATACTTCTCTGGATTGTGTTAAACTCGTAAAATTACATCAGAATTGGAGATTACTGTAAACATGAAACTTGAAACTAGGTATGTTAAAATGAACTGAAGTTTTGGTTGTCATGAACAGTAAATGAATGTACTTAAATCCAGTAGAAACATGCTGATTCAGAGGCAGGTCACAAGGCCTCATGCACCCAGCCAGCATCATCTCCTTGTCACTCCCTCTTGGCCTCAAAGACCTGAGAGCACCACAAGTCAGAGTTGTAGTCAGTGTGAACAGACTGTCTATGAACAATCATGTCCTCAGTTCTCATAACTCTCACCTGTCTTTATCTGGGTAAGTAAACACACATATAATAGAAGATATAGATAATGTAAGCTTTGTCAATGGAGAATTTATGTTGAGGAAACATAAATTGAACGTGAGATTTCACGCTGGTGCTATTGGACTATATGTTGTACTGGTCAGATGAATAGATAGTATTAGCTGTTACTGCTGAAATGTAGTTACATTACTTCTAGACAGTTTCAGTGGTTCTTACAATATCTTACTGCTTCTTTTGTGCAAACCTGTAGCATCAGAAGCTTCAGAGCTGAAGCAGAAGGCTGTCCTGATAAAAACTCCCAACAAAATGGTTCTCATTGATTGTGAATCTCAAAATGTTCCTTCGAGCTACGTGCAGTGGTACAGTCAGAAAGACGGAGAGCCTTTAAAAAGGGTCGCGATTATTGCAACCAAAGATCTGAGAACACCGGAAATGCAAAAAAAGAATACAAATTGGATCAATGAGCCTGGATTTGACCAGGTCTCAGTAGACAAAGCAGGAAATAACTACCTTCTAAAGATTGTTAATTTAAAGATAACCGACTCTGCTACCTACTACTGTGCCTACTCGGATTATCACAGTGCAGACCACATTGCACATCCTGTGACAATAACTCTCTTTACAGGCACTTTGCTACTGCTGCCAACTGTTTGGGAAATGCAGTAGGGATGAACATTTCAAGCAGAAGTGTTTATTGATTATCAGTGGGGGAAGTCCTATAGTTAGCTTCACAGGAACAGTAACCATGGTGGAAAGGGGACTTGCAAGTGTGGAGGTAGGATACTTTGTATTTATTCAGATTTGCAACAATACCTACATTCATTGACATTTTGCATGTTGCACGGTTTGGTGAGAATCTACCAATTTAAATGGAATTCTGTGGAATTACAATTCACTGCATGTGTCACAAATATCTAGCTTGTTGGTACCATAACTGGCTAAAGCAGTGTTTCTGAAAGGTTGTTGTTGTGTGTGTGTGAATGAGAGGACCCTAGGTCAATCCCTGGAATGGGAATATGAGGACGGAAGCAATATTAATGAGATGACACGTCACACATTCCCCCACTTTGTTACTGGGGAGACATTATGGTGTGTAAATGATTGCAGAGGTTTTTCTTACCACACCATCTGCTATCAGACTGTTCAGTGCATCCTCTGTCTGTCTGGAAATGATGGACCTTACCAGCTAGGTGGGTGCTAAAACCTACAAACTGCCCAGGAGAGGAACATTGTCAGAAAGTTACCAGAATATTTCACACATACAGTAGCAGGGTGGTTCCTGTAGTCTTCCTATAATGTGCCATAACGTCAGGGCTAAAGAGGAACTGTGAGAACCACAATAGATGGAGGATTGTATTTCATACTGGCTCCTTGTACAGGCTTGATTGTATGTACAGGATCTGTACCATCTACACAGAGAATGGTTCTACCTCCTACTGACTGTGAATAAGCTTCACTTGTAACGTTTCTGTTGCTTGTGGTCATTCCAGGCAGAGCTTGATTGGTCCCCACCCTCTTTCTTCATCCAGCCCGTCATCCTTGACCCTGTTTGGCCACTTCAGCAGCTACAACCAAGCTTGCCATGCAGACTTTTTGACATCATGTATGTCACTGTGGAGAACAAGGTGATGGTATTTGGCTCAGGTACAAGACTCATTGTGACAGGTAAGATCTCATTTCTGTTTTAATGCAAGTTTCTTTCTCTCAACTACAATCGTTTAAATCATAACACATACCCTTGAGTCTATTATGGTTGTTGCATTAATTAATAAATAACAATTACATTTATTTGTTCGCTATGACATTATCATAACTTTAGTGACTGGCATCTAGATAACTATTTCAACTACCATAACTGAAAGTTCAGGATTGAGCTGTTTGTCATAATAAATTGTCCATACTTTTTGAGAATGTACCTATTGTAGTATACAATCACATTGTTCTTTAAATTAAATTTCATCAATTCCTAATGAAAATGTTTACGCCCACAATTGTATTAATTTATTAGATAATGAAGTCAAATCACCGAAAGTGACCATCTACCCAGCATTTACACATCAACGCAATGGGAGGACCATCGTGCTGTGTCGGGCCAGTGACATGTTCCCAGACTTGGTGAGGTTTTCATGGAAGATGGAGAGAGAAGACGGCCGGTTGGTGGAGGTGCCTGAAGCAGAGAGAGAAGAGCTGGAGCAGAGGGAGGATGGGAGAGTGACTAGTGTGATCATCATCAAGAACCAAGAGGCTAAAACAAAAAAGTACAGCTGTACTGTAAAGCATGAAGTGTCCAATGTTGAAGACATTCCAAAAATACACAAAAAAGGTTTCTCTTCATTCCATTTATGTACCTATTTTGAAGTCTCTAAAGTTAATAAGACAAAAAATAGGCTCACCTAAAAATATTCATCCGTTCCAATTAAATGTATATTTCTTTGTTCTCAAATTACTTTCTAGCTGCACAGCTATCTGTCACAGAATTATAATAATGCTCTGGCACATCTGTCTCAGAGGAATCTTCTTTTACCACGGCTGCCTCTGCACCAACCTGTCCACCCCAGAATCATACACACGTCTCTCCTGCCGTCCACGTCCCTGATGGTAAGACACATTTACTATACCTTGTAGACTGTTTATTAATAGTCAATACATATTTATTTTGTCTGTATTTTAATAGCACATATTTTTCACATATTAATTATGCTTAGATGGATTGATGTAACTGCTATTGGCTTTTATTTCATGGTTAGTAAAAATAAAAACATGTTAGAATACTGTTCATTGAAAAATATTTTACCAGTACATTTCATGTGCTTTTGTTTCTTAATAAATCTTACTAAAAGGGTATGAAATTCATTATCACATTAATCTGTACGTCCCTTATGTTGCCTTATAGAGAAACATAATGATTTGCCTGTAAGTGTCAATGTATGGTATCGTTGGTTTATTTCCTTTCCAGAACTGTTGCAGTCCATGTGCAGTGTGAACTTGGCCTCTCTGGTTTACACTGTGATGATAGTGAAGAGCTTGGTGTACTGCTGTGGGCTCTCCCTCCTGCTGCTCCTCAGGGACAAGAAGGGAAGTCCACCCCACACCTGGAGACATGATCAGTCCACCCCACACCTGGAGACATGATCAGTCCACCCCACACCTGGAGACATGATCAGTCCACCCCACACCTGGAGACATGATCAGTCCACCCCACACCTGGAGACATGATCAGTCCACCCCACACCTGGAGACATGATCAGTCCACCCCACACATGGAGACATGATCACTGATCTCTACTGTCATTAATGTGACAATCAATTTAGAGTCTTAATTCTGTTTGTCAAAAATATTTTATGTATTTTTTTCTCTTGACATGTTATACAATAAATACAATAAAATAAATACAACATTTTACAATGAATAGTCAGTGAATATATGTGCATTAAGAGTATATACATTACAAAACTCACTTAGCATTTAAAAGTAAGACACTGGAAAATATTTGATTAACGAGAGGCCTATACGTATCTGCCTAAAAGGCTTATATTACCTGAAACAACGTAGAACAAACAGAATTCTAAAAAACAAGAAACATTTAACATCAAGCATGATGTTAAAGTTATACTTAAGACCATGAAGTATCTATCCATGCTGCTGGCTGTTAGATCCCGCTCAGCAGAATGGTGAAGAGACACTGCAGACAATGACGTCCCTATCCATGCCACTTTCTTATTTTATTTATTCATTTATTATAATTTTTTTGTACAATACATATCCGTTGAGAGCATACTGACTGGTGGCATTACAACATGGTTTGGCAACAGCACTGCCCAGGACAGGAAGACACTACAAAGAGTGGTCAAATCTGCACTGCGTATTACAAGGGCTGCATTACCATCCATTCAGGACCTTTACAGCCAGTGCTGCAGGAGAAAGGCCAAGTGGATCATTTCTGACCTTAGTCATCCCTGCCACAGTCTTTTCTCCCTCCTGCCTTCTGGAAGGCGATACAAGAGCGTAAGGTCCCGTACCAGCAGATACAGGGATAGTTTTTACCCACATGCCATGAGGATGCTGAACTGTCCTTGAAATATCTTTTTGCACAACAATTTTTATTTTTCTCTTTTTTCTGCCCTTTTTCCCCATTCTCCACTATTTCATTTATTTAATTCATTTATTCTCTAAGTTGAATGGAATTGAGCACAAAGAATTTCATTACTGATAAATGGTGTTTATGAGTATATGATAATGAACTTGAACTTAAACTTGAACTATCCAAGGGAATATTTAAATTCATCATGAAATGTAAGACTGCTTGAATACTTATATGAAAAGGTTTCTTTTTATTTCCTGAACATATGCTCTAATACTTTATAATAGTTCAGAAGTATACAGTTAATTCAGCTTTTTTAATTAACATGCCTGAGCAACAGGTGTTACCTATGCATAACTTAATTATCTTCAAACAGCTGTTTACAATTGAAGGAATATCAAAAGATAATATTTTACAATACAGAACATTTAACAACATAACAACATGTTACACAAAGGCCTGTGACATTCTTAGGTAATGCCACTAGATGTTCAAAGCAGTCTTCAGGTGATTTGTCTAAAAGGAGTCTTTGAAAGTCAGCACTTGTTTGATGTCATGTACAGTACAGTGCATACATTGTAAATAAGCCTATTAAGATATTTTATTGTACAGCTTAACAGCAATTATCATTATTATTATTATTATTATATATTTCTACATACAGGTACTCGGATTAGGAATTATTATTAGGAATTAAAATTATTTTGTAATTAATGAAACAAAAAAATAATAACCTATTTTTATGAAGGTGTCATGATCCGAAAACTTAAACTTTTCATAGTTTCCTTTACTATGGCACATTGATTTGATGGGATGCAGGTGCACAGTATGAAGATGTGGTGAATGAGTTTAGGGTTTCTAATTAAGATGTTTCCGACTGAAACATTCTGAGGCAGTTTAACCGCATCTTGATCAACAGATTTGTTATTATCATTATATAGGCACTATTTTTGTGTGTGTGAAACACTATAAGCACAGGTATGTTATGTTTACACCCATAAACGTGCTTGTGTTTAACCAAAGATGAGTGAGTGAGATTGAAAATGCGACATGAAAATGCATATGGTCTGTCAGTCAAACTGTGGTTGAACTGCCTCACCATGTTTCCAGGAAGCCACGTCTAATAAACTATTGCAGTGAAATGACAGGCTGTGTTCTATACACGACACATTGTTGCAAATTATATACATTTAGAATCTTAATTATTTTTAAAATACTGTATTATTAAGTAGTGTCTGAACGCTGCTCTAAAAAAAGCAGTTTACTCTCAATAATTAAGAGCCATGTAAAGGATCTGTTTCTATTATTTTAGATATTTTTATGTTAGACATTCTTGAATTACAGTTATTAAAGTAAAATAATACACATGGAGTGGATCACATAATGTCTTGAAACAACGTGTCCATTAAACATTGATATGCTTCGGAAATTGCACTTTTGCATATAGGCTGTTTGTCGTCTTATTTGTTGAAATATATCCATCATTAGATGTAAAGAATTTCGAAACGTCATCAAATATTTTCATAGAATTTCATAATGCAATTTAAATTGAAAGCCTAAATGATCAACAATTCAACGTTACATAATTCGATCACAATTATAATAGTACAATTCGAATCAACACAAATATAGAACGGCCATTGGATAAATAGTTTAGATACATTTGACAAATATAGGCCTATTTCAGTCGAAGAAAATTAATTCCATGTTCATGGCTCAAAGTAAAATGTACATCAGGCCTCAGTAAACACCAACGGGTATCGAGTAGAGAGGTTTCAGAGAGGTTTTTTGATTTATTCACAATACCACTTCAAATATTACAATAATAATACAGTTGGGGTACAAGACCAATTGGGTAGAGTGAAAGGGTCCCCCAAAGAAGCTAGGAAAGCTTATAGGAGGGGGCCGATGATTCATGTAAGGGTAGTGGTACAGACTATAGGATACACAATACCACAGATGACGCACAAGTACATGCATAACATACATAACATGGTACAGACTATAGGATACACAATACCACAGATGACGCACAAGTACATGCATAACATACATAACATGGTACAGACTATAGGATACACAATACCACAGATGACGCACAAGTACATGCATAACATACATAACATGGTACAGACTATAGGATACACAATACCACAGATGACGCACAAGTACATGCATAACATACATAACATGGTACAGACTATAGGATACACAATACCACAGATGACGCACAAGTACATGCATAACATACATAACATGGTACAGACTATAGGATACACAATACCACAGATGACGCACAAGTACATGCATAACATACATAACATGGTACAGACTATAGGATACACAATACCACAGATGACGCACAAGTACATACATAACATAACATTACATACCTTCAACAAGAATAGAACAAGAATGCATCAGATTATTATCTATGAGACCTGTCAGTTTTCGCAGTGTTGTAAAGGCTTTGGAATTACAAAATTCAATCTAAAATAAAACAGGTAAAATCATTTGTAATCTTTAATCTCATTCTAATTGCATGATTGAATTAAATGTGTTTCTCTCTGGCACACATTAGTCAGATGAAACACAGGTGCTGCTCACACTGTTGTTTGAAACCGTGAAGACGGAAGATGTGGTAAACGTGTTTATGGTTTCTAATAAACGCTGACAAGTTACTTACAGGAAACACAGTGAGGCCGTTTAACCAAAGTTTAAATTAAATCTATCGTAGAGATGATTTTCAAAGGATGATGATTAGGCTACGATAATTATGATGGTGCTAGTTTTTCAAATCAAACTGTGACAACTTTTGACAACTACCCATCTATCACATCACAAAGTGTATTCTAAATCATCCTTCCTTATGAATACACATTTAGAAACATGACTGTTCATACATTTTCCAAATCCATAAATAGTGTGGAAGCTACTACAAAAAGGTGACATCTTTGCATTCACAAGGAAGCTTAAACAGCACTTAATCGTATATATGTATATCTATATGATATAGTCATGAATAATACCTCATTTATTTAACTTTAATGTTAAATGTGTTATCAGTTTATATCTAAACTTGCAAATAATATCTATCCAAAACAAATTCATATTGAGTTTAATGTTGACTTCAATGGCCTAATGCACGTGGACACTGCATCAATGATATTGATTACACCTTAGCAATTTAACTGCATGTTCTTACCATAAAATCATTGCAACATGTAATTTAATAGTAGTTTCTCGTCAGTGTAGTGAATAAACCACTAACAACTCGCTGTAAATTATATTATTGATGCTTGCTTTCCTACCGGTACACTTTTGCACTTTTGAGGTTCATGTTGTTGTTTAATTTGTAATTTGTTTAACTACATGCTCTTACGTTTCTTCCTATTGGCACTTATTTGCTTTTCACAATGTATGTTCATGTTTTGGCTACCCGCAATGTTTTGGGGCTATCTCGTTCATGATCATTGAACTATGCACTTTTGTAAAGCTCTTTCTTGGAAGTCGCTTTGGATAAAAGCGTCTGCTAAATGAATAAATGTAAATGTAAACAACACTGTGCAATATTACCATCTTGTGGATGAAACACAGATGACACATGCAGTTCTGGTAATTACCTTTGAACACAAACCTTTTGTTTGTAAAATTGTATTCCCCATCATAATTATGTCCCTGCCTGTCCAATCATTGTTTTATGGTTGAGGTTCTATTTGTAGTTTTTTTCTGTGTTTAAATTGTAGTTCTCTTGCTTATCCTATCCTTTCCAAACATATCTTCACTGTACAGACAGTATACTTAATATTCTTAATTTGTGAAAATATAACAATTAGATTACAGGAAGATTATTGTTACAAATAATTCTAATAATATTTTTGTGGAAGTCAATTCTGAGATGTTGTTGACTGAAACATGGTAAGGCATTGCAATCATTTTAATTGAATTAATATTCATTGTACATATGAGTGTTCTTCCCACACACTTACTTTTAGTATGATGACATTGTATGTATCTGTCCCAGAAGTTTATAATTAACATAACGTTTGATAGCTTTTTATATCTAAACATATTACGCTTTTTATGAATACAATTATACATAGTATAAATTGCATTTTGAAAGGCAGAGTATCTGCCGCCCTTTCAAGTAATGTCACAAGATGAAATAAAATAAATACAAACTACCTTAAAAGAAGAACAACATCATAGTATTAAACTTATTGAATTAAATTGTCCAAACACTTTTGCTTGCTTAAAATAGGAAGATGAAACACAAAGTAATTTTTATTATAAGTTTGTAAAACACATACATATTGAAACAAACACAAATAAAAGGTCAAATTCTTAACTTCTGCTCCATGTTCATGTTTTAATCATGTTTTCATGTGTCTTTAGTGTGCAGCAGAAACATCATACTATAGATTTCCAAAACAGAAATAGGGGAGTGTAAGTGTGTGCAAGACCACCTTCTTATGGACAAATAAACACAAAATACATTATCTGAGTATGGCTCTGCATAAAGCTACTGATTTACTTGTTATCATAAATTCAGCATTCCTGACTGTCCTCAACCCAATAAAGCTTCTTTGGGATGAAGATTGAAAGGCTGTTTACTGTATGAACGGCTGCTATATCTGTATAATGTCAATATGTCTGCAGCCAGTGCGTATATTTTTTAATACATTTTCAATTAACCAATTATTTGTAATTGTATTATTATTACTAAGATATGTTATGGATATTATACAGTATAATCATGAAGCTTGCATGTTTTATAAATCTCCTTTCACAGGCACATTGATATGAGTTTGATGGTACACAGCTGCACAATAGGAATGTGGTGAATGTTCATGGTTTTCTAATGAAGGCTCTGATGTTGCTTACTGGAAACACAGTGAGATTGTTCAACCACAGTTAGATTGACAGGTGATTAATCATAGGCATTAGACAGTCACTCTAGCCAAAGTTCCATTTAGCTACAGATTGTTTGGGAGTTTTGTTCAAGTCCATGTGTACAGCCAACCTCTTTTACACAAGTTAAAGGTCATGCTAGGCAAAGATCTCAACCAATAGAGGACTGAAGCATGGTGGACACGTGACATGAGGCTAGATGAACTATCCGAAACCACACACCCCATTACATCTTCATCTCTCTGTCAAAACTGAACAAAGACCTTAACAATTATATTTCCAACAGTTGACATTTTAATGGTGTAGAAATGTTCCTTGTTTTCAGTGCTTTTACATCTGTCCTGTTTTTAGGTGAGTTTTCCACATGTACTGTAAATGTGACATTGACAGCTGTGATCACAAGATGAAGTTAAATTTCTTCTCTGTACAACAGCAGCAGCTGGAGACCAACTGGTCCAGGACCAGACGTCATGGACCAGGAGAGAGGGCGAGAGTGTCTCCTTCAGCTGCAGAGAAACTGAGCTGTGTTATTATGTCTGCTGGTACCAGGAGAGAGCAGGGGAACCTTTTGTTATAATTCTATGTATTGATGAAGACAATGGAGACATTTATTCAGGTTACGGTCATCCTCAAATAGATGACTTCTCAGCCTTGAAAAGGGAGAACAACTATGATTTGGAGATAAAGTCAGTTAAACTGTTCCATTCTGCCACCTACTACTGTGCCTGCTGGAAGAGTGGTAGGCACCACAGTGACAACTGTCTCTGATACTCAGTTCAAAAACTGTCTGGGCTTCATCTAGATAGACGATAAAACATTGCAACAGGAAGTGACATAGTGAGGCAGGTTGAGGAGTCAGTAGAAATCAGCCAGACTGTTAGCTTCACAGTTCTGCTCCAACTGAAAATCAATTTCTGGTTTAAATGAGGACAAAGCACTTGATGTAATACTTCCCATTGGTGCTCTTTCATGAGTGGCTGGCTTTTTTCTGCTTAATGCAGGGACACTTTCTTGTGATGTAATCTTCAATCTCTCTCTTCATGAAAGGCCAGTAGAAACGTTCCCTTGCTAGGCTCAATACTTTTTCAACACCGACATGGCCCATGTTGTTATGTAGATGGGTGAGGGCTATTTGCTTGTAGGTGGCTGGCAGCACCAGTTGTCTCTGACCTATTGTTTTTCTGTAAAGCAGGCCGGGGTTAGCTGTTCCATTCTCTTAAGAACCTCCTTGTGCGTGAGTCAACTTTTTCCCGGTCTTCCTCTGTTGGTGGTGTGTTGTTCTCCTTTAACTCCATGACCTTTTCTATTGCAGTGTCTGTCCTTTGTTCTCTTATTTATTCATCGTGACTGATGGCCTGAAGAGGCTCCATGACAGGTTGAGGGCTGCCACACAGGAAATGTCTCCCTGTTGGGCTCTCCAGCTTCCTTCCCATATAGCACATACTGCTTCCTCCGATAGCTCCCCAGAGCACTCTGTCATGAAGGTGTCGATGTCAAGGGGGCAGCGGGATAGCGTATCAGCATCGATGTTGGTCTTGCTGGGCCGGTATCTGATATCAAAAATCGAAATTCGCTAGCTGTCTCACCCAGCGATGGCCCACGGCATTGAATTTGACAGTACTTAAGACGTACAGTACCAGTCAAAACTTTTAGTAGCAGTCAAAAGTTTGGACACATCTTCAAGGGAAAGTGTGTCCAAACTTTTGACTGGTACTGTATGTTAGTGGATTATTGTCTGTAAAGACTGTCAAATGGGGGGCGTAGAATAAATCATCTCTAAACTTGTCACACACTTCACACTTTAGTGCCAGGAACTCAAGTTTTCCACTGTGTACCCACCAAACATTGGACATCGGATCGACGTGCAGATCATGTCTATATTGAGTCCGTTGGTCCATGACCAAATCTGGACATCTATTCGACGTCCAAACTAGGTCCACTATTTAGACGTCCAACCATGACCCAACTTGGACGTCAAATTGACGTTCAACATTCGACCTTTGAACTGGGTAATTTTGGACGTCATTTGGACGTCTATAACAGGTGCAGGAAATTTACATTATAATTGTAATATTTTTATATTTAAAAATATCAACATTGTTGTTGTCAACATGATTAAAGGGGTAATTCACTGCAAAACCAAGTTTACCTTGTCATAGTTGAATACATTTACATTTAGTCATTTAGCAGACACTCTTGTCCAGAGCGACTTACAGTAAGTACAGGGACATTTCCCCCCGAGGCAAGTAGGGTGAAGTGCCTTGCCCAAGGACACAACGTAATTTTGCACAGCCGGGAATCGAACCAACAACCTTCTGATTTATAGCCCGACTCCCTAACCGCTCAGCCATCTGATCCCCCTAAACCCCTAATAACGACAGTTCGGTGGGTAAAATGGACATACAGTGAACCTCAAAGTCCATTGACACCTCTTTCCTATGCAAAATCTCACAATTTGAAACTGCTGCTGTAAAACGGTGGATTTCAAAAGATCCACCGTTGTTACGTCACAACGGGGGTTCCACCTTTTTTGGCTCTGGTCTGTATCTTTGTCACGCCCCAAAATTTGATGCACGCAGCTCTGTGTACTTTCACAGAATTACAAAGAAGAACGTTTTTCAAGGATATTGAAAAAGAGGCCGCTTGAGGGAGGACGTTAGGGCGATGGAGGCTGAAGCGGGCATGAGTGCTTCATCAACTGTGCTTCGCGCGGATTCTGGTAGGCGGACCAAAGGGGTGACGTCGACGATTCAGCGGGACGAGGAATCTGGGGCTCAGATTGTAAACAAACATGGCGGCGCCCAGTTCCCGGTTTCGTCCGTGTCTGTAAAGACCCCGAAGTATTCTGGTAAAGCAGATTGGGAATCTTTTCATGCTCAGTTTGAACTGTTGGCTCATTTCCGGGGGTGGTTGGATGAAGATAGGGCACTGCAGTTGGCTCTATGCCTCACAGAAGATGCTCTGGCCTGTTTGCTATTGCTTAGCCCCGAGAACAGACATGACTATGGTGCTTTAGTTGGAGCACTGAGGAGGCGCTATGGACAGTGTGTACAGCCCGGGCTGCTGCGCTCCGAACTGAGTAGTAGATGCAGGCAGCCTGGAGAGTCTCTGCGGGTGCTGGCTAATGACATTGAGAGCCTCTCTCGTCGGGCATATGCTCACATGCCCCCCTCCAGCAGAAAGAGCTAGCACGCGACCAGTTCATACAGGCGCTCTCTCCTACGGAGCTGCACATACAGACCCAGCTGACTCATCCTGAGTCACTGCAGGTAGCCTTGGAGCCCACGGGCTGGGGCTTCAGCTGGGGCTGTGATGGGGGTGCAGGGGGACAGACCCTCTGTGCGGGCTGGGGGGCAGAACCGCCCAGAGCCGGAAAAGCCTGCATGGGTGGCTGAGATGACAGAGCTGATTCGGGCTGTGTCACTACAGGCGGCACAAAACACACGCCCTGGTCCCAGGGTCTGCTGGGGTTGTGGCCAGCCAGGCCATCTGCGGCGGGATCGCCCCATGTCCCCCGGAGCTCAGGGAAATGGCTCGGCCCGGCTTCCTTTCCTGACCACCATCATCTTCGGGAGGGGCCCTCCGGGGAAGCAAGGTTTCACTTTCCCCAGAAGCAGACAAGGGCGAGCGGATGGAGCCTGTTGTTGTGGTGGGCCGGACCTGTGTTGGGGACTTTTGTCATGTACCTGTCAAGGTGGGGGGGTGCCCTGGTCTGCCCTGGTGGACACTGAGGGCCCCAAGTACTAACGCTTTGCGCCCACTTCAGGTGTATTTGTTTCGCAATTTGCACGTAAAAGCATGGTGAGGTATGTACAAACATGCCGCATGAAACAAATGCCCAACTCCACACAGACAATGGTGAGCTGGCACCATGTAAGGGAAGGGAATAAAGACTCTGACAGTAAGGGGCAGATCTGTGAGTCATCCTGTGTGGGTGGCGCCTGTGCAGGACCCTTGTATCCTAGGGCCACAGGCTGCCAGTTAGACCTAAATGGGGGCACACTGAGCTTCCAGGGAGGGCCAGAAGGAGAGAGTGGTGGCGTACTTCAGTAAAACCTTTGACAAACACGAGCGCCGCTACTGTGTCACCCGGAGGGAGCTCTTGGCTGTTGTGGCTTCTGTCAGACACTTCAAGTACTACCTGGGTGGGATGCCCTTTGCTGTAAGGACTGATCACTCTGCTCTCCAGTAGTTCATGTCTTGCAGAGAGCCAGAAGGGCAGGTGGCTCGCTGGTTGGGTGGTGGTCCCAAAAGCATTGCGGGAGGCTGTGCTCCAGAGTACTCATGGGGGGGTGGGGACTGGACACTTTGGAGTCACAAAAACACTCTGCCGCCGTCAGGGCTTTTACCGGGGGCAGCACAAGAGGGATGTTGACGACTTATGCCGCCGCTGTGACAACTGCACAGCCAGAAAGGGCCCCACAGGCCACCCTCACGCTCAGCTCCAACAGTTCCCAGTGGGGGCTCCCATGGAGAGGGTGGGAGTGGATGTAGTTGGACCGTTCCCCACCACAGACAGTGGAAACCGCTGGTTTATTCTATTTTTCAGCCAGAAAGCTAGAGCTAACTGAAGCTGAGTTGAATCACGATAGTTTGGTTGCTAATCTGTAACGTTACCCACCTAAGTCGATCCCGTTTGCTTCGACAACAGAAGTGGAAACAACTAACGTTATCATTTCAAATGATATCTTATTAATCTGTTGAAAACAGTGTTGTCGTTGAAAACGTGGGAATACTTGTTTCCCCTCGGTTCGGCGCCTGTACGTTGGGGTTCACCCCGGTGGACGAGAGGGTAGCCTCCCTCCGCCTTCGGGTGGGGGGACGGGTCCTCACTGTTGTTTGTGCTTACGCACCAAATGGCAGTGCAGAGTACCCACCCTTTTTGGAGTCTCTGGGAGGGGTGCTGGAAAGCGCTCCTCCCGGAGATTCCCTCGTCCTCCTGGGGGACTTCAATGCTCATGTGGGCAATGACAGTGAGACCTGGAGGGGCGTGATTGGGAGGAACGGCCCCCCCAATCTGAACCCGAGCGGTGTTTTGTTGTTGGACTTCTGTGCTAGACACGGCTTGTCCATAACGAACACCATGTTCAAGCATAAGGGTGTCCATATGTGCACTTGGCACCAGGACACCCGAGGTCTCAGTTCGATGATAGACTTTGTAGTCGTGTCGTCGGATCTGAGGCCGAATGTCTTGGACACTCGGGTGAGGAGAGGGGCGGAGCTGTCAACTGATCACCACCTGGTGGTGAGTTGGCTACGATGGTGGGGGAAGACGCCGGTCAGGCCTGGCAGGCCCAAACGTAATGTGAGGGTCTGCTGGGAACGGCTGGCAGAATCCCCTGTCAGAAGGAGCTTCAACTCCCACCTCCGGGAGAGCTTCGACCATGTCTCGGGGGAGGCCGGGGACATTGAGTCCGAATGGGCCATGTTCCGGGCCTCCATTGTTGAGGCGGGTTACCGGAGCTGCGGACGCAAGGCGGTCGGTGCATGTCGCGGCGGTAACCCTCGGACTCGGTGGTGGACGCCGGAGGTGAGGAAAGCCGTCAAGCTGAAGAAGGAGGCCTATCGGACTTTGTTGGCTGGTAGGACTCCAGAGGCAGCTGATGTGTACCAGCAGGCCAAGCGGAATGCGGCTTTGGCGGTCGCGGAGGCAAAAACCCGGGCGTGGGAGGAGTTCGGCGAGGCCATGGAGAATGACTTCCGAACGGCTTTGAAATGGTTCTGGACCACCATCCGGCGACTCAGGAGGGGGAAGCAGTGCACTGTCAACGCTGTATATGGTGGGGATGGTGCTCTGCTGATGGTGATGCTCGACCCATCAAGATGCCATCCCGCCGTATCCCGCTGGCACGCCAGGAGGCGGCAGACAAGGCTGTGTTGGAGATGCAGCCGGCGGGTTTCATCAACCCTCTGACAGCCCCTGGGCGGCACCAGTCGTCATGGTTCCTAAGAAGGGAGGCAAGCTGAGGTTCTGTGCTGGGGGCGCTACGGTGTGTGCTGAAGCGGGTGTCAGCCCTTGGGGCTACGGTGCTAAAGCGCAGGTCTAAAGCGCAGGTCTAAAGCTCCACCCCGAGAAGTGCCACTTCATGAGGATGGAGGTGGCTGCATGGGGGGAGCAGCAGGGACGCAGACCTACAGACAGTGATACATATAGTGGTAGAGGCGCAGGTGAGGCCACCATGGCAGACCTACAGACAGTGATACATATAGTGGTAGAGGCACAGGTGAGGCCACCATGGCAGACCTACAGACAGTGATACATATAGTGGTAGAGGCACAGGTGAGGCCACCATGGCAGACCTACAGACAGTGATACATATAGTGGTAGAGGCGCAGGTGAGGCCACCATGGGAAGAGGTAACAGACCTACAGACAGTGATACATATAGTGGTAGAGGCACAGGTGAGGCCACCATGGCAGACCTACAGACAGTGATACATATAGTGGTAGAGGCACAGGTGAGGCCACCATGGCAGACCTACAGACAGTGATACATATAGTGGTAGAGGCACAGGTGAGGCCACCATGGCAGACCTACAGACAGTGATACATATAGTGGTAGAGGCGCAGGTGAGGCCACCATGGGAAGAGGTAACAGCGCTCTCACTTGCAACCAAAGGGTTGTGGTCAGAGTTTGTCTGTGTGCAGCTGGCGGATGGCGTGCTCCAGCATGGAAAGAGTCAGCTACAGGGGAGGAGAGGTGGCAGATGGTGGTCCCAAAAGCATTGCGGGAGGCTGTGCTCCAGAGTACTCATGGGGGACTGGACACTTGACACTTTGGAGTCACAAAAACACTCTGCCGCCGTCAGGGCTTTTACCAGGGGCAGCACAAGAGGGATGTTGACGACTTATGCCGCCGCTGTGACAACTGCACAGCCAGAAAGGGCCCCACACGCTCTCACGCTCAGCTCCAACAGTTCCCAGTGGGGGCTCCCATGGAGAGGGTGGGAGTGGATGTAGTTGGACCGTTCCCCACCACAGACAGTGGAAACCGCTGGTTTATTCTATTTTTCAGCAAGAAAGCTAGAGCTAACTGAAGCTGAGTTGAATCACGATAGTTTGGTTGCTAATCTGTAACGTTACCCACCTAAGTCGATCCCGTTTGCTTCGACAACAGAAGTGGAAACAACTAACGTTATCATTTCAAATGATATCTTATTAATCTGTTGAAAACAGTGTTGTGTAGACACAATAGTTTTTTTGTACATTTTTATTTCAAGTCTCCATCTTCGATGTTTCAGTGAGTGCTGTTGGCTGTGTTGTGTCTTTGCTCCGCAGCTTCACTCGTTGTATATGGAGGATTATAGGGGCCAAAACTAAATAACTAAATACATAAATAATTAAATAATTGAATGGCTAAATACTTGAATGAATACATAATTATATTATACAAAGCTTAAATAAATGACTAATTATATAATTGAATGGCTAAATACTTGAATGAATACATAATTATATAATACAAAGCTTAAATAAATGACTAATTATATAATTGAATGCCTAATTGACATACACAATGTATAAATTACAAATTAAATGAGACACTAAATATATAAATGTTACATGTTTACAATGTGACTCAGTATTATACAGGAGGGCAGACTCACTATTATACAGGAGGGCAGGCTCACTATTATACAGGAGGGCAGGCTCACTATTATACAGGAGGGCAGGCTCACTATTATACAGGAGGGCAGGCTCACTATTATACAGGAGGGCAGGCTCACTATTATACAGGAGGGCAGGCTCACTATTGTACAGGAGGGCAGGCTCACTATTATACAGGAGGGCAGGCTCACTATTATACAGGAGGGCAGGCTCACTATTGTACAGGAGGGCAGGCTCACTATTATACAGGAGGGCAGACTAAAAATTATAGAGAAGTGGAATACTTGCAGGTGAAGTGACAGCCATGACTGTGTAGAGAGGATATATAGAAAATGGTTTCTCATTAAATGCAGTCATGAAAAATTTACGGTAGGTGGAATAATTCTACATTTAGCAAGGACATAACAATGTTTTGAGTTTATACATGTAGAAATATGTATGTATGAAGTATACCTTTGTAGTAAATGGTGCGAGTTCATACATCAGATATTTAGAACATTTAAATAATAAATAACTATGTATATACCCCTTACTGCATCCAACATACTTAAAGGTATGGGGCATTTCACTGTGTCTTCATCTTTGGTCCTGGCACTAGACTTTACGTTACTGGTAAGATATAAGTATTTGAGTTATAAACTTGACTTCATAATTTGCTATATTGGATATGTTTTGTATGTTTGTAATACATTGCATGTTACCAAACAAAGTAAACATTTAAATACTTAATTGATAATGTTCTTCAGGTGTTGTACTAGAGATCCTTAAATTCCCACAATTAATCCAATTATATCTTAATACATTATTTTGTCATCTTCATACTTTAGTTTATCAATTAATTTTAGGGATTTACATTTTAAATGCTTGTCGTGAGTGCAGCCTATCACATCTGTAATCATTCTGATCATCAAAGTGTTTCCGAGAGCCCAGAACGCTACCCAGAATGTGCTTCGATGAAGTTACTTTGAATGTAAATTATCTTGCATGCAGATAGTGTTTATGTACAAACTGTGGTAGTAATTCTATTAAGTAATACAATTTAGAGTGCAGCAAGGGACATATCCAATTGTTTTTAATGATCAGCTCTATTCAAAAAACTATATCATGGTAAAGACTCAAGTAATCTGCAGGGAACTTAATATTTACTGTAGATTTTAATTTATCGATACTCAATAATGAATTCCAGTGAACATATTAGCATACTTTTTATTCTTCTTTTATCATACCTTCAGGCAAGCATGTAAAAGAACCAAAAGTGACGGCCTATCAAGCGCCCAAGAGCCAAACAAATAAGAGGACCACCCTGCTGTGTCAGGCCAGTGACATGTTCCCAGACTTGGTGAGGTTTTCATGGAAGATGGAGAGAGAAGACGGCCGGTTGGTGGAGGTGCCTGAAGCAGAGAGAGAAGAGCTGGAGCAGAGGGAGGACGGGAGAGTGACTAGTGTGATCATCATCAAGAACCAAGAGGCTAAAACAAAAAAGTACAGCTGTACTGTAAAGCATGAACTGGCTTTATATGAAGTTAAAGTTGACGACATTCCAAAAATACACAAACAAGGTTTCTCTTCATTCCATTTATGTACCTATTTTGAAGTCTCTAAAGTTAATAGGAGAAAAATAGGCTCACCTAAAAATATTTATCTGTTCCAATTTAATTTATATTTATTTATTTTGAAATAACTTCCTATCTGCACAGCTATCTGTTACATAATTATAATAATGCTCTGGCACATCTGTCTCAGAGGAATCTTCTTTTACCACGGCTGCCTCTGCACCAACCTGTCCACCCCAGAATCATACACACGTCTCTCCTGCCGTCCTCGTCCTTGATGGTAAGACACATTTACTATACCGGTGTAAACTGTTTATAAATAGTCAATACATATTTATTGTTGTATGTCTGTATTTTAAAAGCACATCCTTTTCACGAACTATTTAAGCTTAAATGGATTGATGTAACTGCTATTGGCTTTTATTTCATGGCTAGTAAAAAATTAAAAGATGTTAGAATACTATTTATTGTTTCTTTATAAATCTTACTAAAATGGTATGAAATTCATGATCACCATCACATTAATCTGTACGTCCCTTATGTTGCCTTAGGAGAAATATAATGATTTTCCTGTAAGTGTCAATGCATGGTATCGTTGGTTTATTTCCTTTCCAGAACTGTTGCAGTCCATGTGCAGTGTGAACTTGGCCTCTCTGGTTTACACTGTGATGATAGTGAAGAGCTTGGTGTACTGCTGTGGGCTCTCCCTCCTGCTGCTCCTCAGGGACAACAAGGGAAGTCCACCCCACACCTGGAGAAAAGCTCATTAAAACCTACAGGCACTGTTCAGTAATATTGCATTACTATTACTGCAGATGTATCCATATCTTGCCTGATGTCGCATAGCATAGAGTGGCTGTGGGATATGAAGAAATGGGTAGACATGAATAATTGTGCACGTTGAGTAGCCTTCTGGCATTATTTTCTGTTGGACAAAAATTATGTCCACTCTGTCAAGTGGCATCCAGTGGGGTCTGGACAAAAATATGTTGTGGGAACAAAGTGTTAGAGCCTGGATAGAGGTATTAGGAAACAGTAGTGTTAGTCTAAATTGTTTAAGTTTACGTTTCTGTCTTCTTTTTCTTTGTCTTTTTTTTACAAATACATTTTGTTACAGTTTCATGGGCTATTTTATGTAGTGCAATTTTTTTGTATGCATGTATATTTGTCTTTTATATTTTAATACAAAAAAAAATACTATTTCAATTGAATTAATGAATCAATGACTGTTAACATGTTAATTAATAGATGAAAATTCAGTAAATCTTTAAGGTACTACATCTAAATGTTACACATTGTTAAAGAAAATGTTTGCATTTTAGCTCTGTATTCATTTAACAGCGTCTGCTGTGTTCTTAAACAACCTTTTAACACAGATGTTCATCTGTACTCTGACCCAGGTGGAATTCATTATTATAGTTGTGAAATGTGGTTAGTGTGACGAGTTTTCTGGTGAAGAAAAGTATGTTTTTTACTGTGAAAAAACTAGTTGCAGCATAACCACACATCGATTTCAAGCAATCAAGCCTCAGAGATACTGTTTAAGCCACAGATGCATGCACTTGGAACGATAACATTTTTCACATATACTATGATCTGCCCTTAATTTCTTATGTGAATTTATTTTCTCTACAGTCACACCCGTAAAGGTGTGTTTACAAATCCCAAAACATTACCACAAAAAATATAAAGGTATTTATTTTAAATGGTTCTGCTTTGAACATTCAGTAGCCAAGAGGTGTAGAGAAATGACAAAGTATGAAGTGAACACGTTGTGGAACATGCATTCCCAGTCATAGAGAACATGATCTTTCCAAGGCAAGTTTCCCTTCAGGGACAGATGGGTCATTGTTAACACTGCAGCAGGGGAACTGGAGTCCGCTTACACATGTCAATACAACAATAAAGTCTGTCTCAAAGTCAAATTACACACTGGGAAAATAACAGAAATAATTAGCAGGAAAACAAGGGACCACAAGTTTTAGGAATTCTGCCATGAAATCCTAACAAAAGATAAATGGTAGGGAAAGTTTACATTAACATAGTACCACATTGATTTGTATTTTCTATCAACATCTGTGTTTTAGTTTATGTGATATTAAAATAGATTGTATGATTTGAGATTATCTAAATTACACAAACAAAGAATCTAGTGAAAACTTTTTATTGCCTTGTTTACATACCGTTGATAAAATTACTTTTCTATCAGAAAGCTAACTGTTGGCTGCTGGTGTTGTCTGTGTTGAATACATAGGAAAACACCCCTAAGCAGCCTTTGGACACTGTATGAATATCTCAAAGTAAGAATAAGTATGTTGAACAACAATCTTTGTTATTTTCCACAAAGAGATATATTGTGTCGACTAAACAGGGAACAGACTGACAAATGTGCTGCTAGGATACTTCGTTTAGAAAGATCTTATTTAACGTCAACAGTGCCCTCTAGTGGCTCACAAAAAGGAATTGTTGTGAGGTCGGTGTTTGTCAGGAACAAAAACACACACTTCTATGGCCCACCAGTGACAGTAACATGTCAATGGCAACAGATAACAGGAAATACATTGAGAAGACGTCTGGTTGGTGGAGGTGCCTGAAGCAGCGAGAGAAGACGTCTGGTTGGTGGAGGTGCCTGAAGCAGCGAGAGAAGACGTCTGGTTGGTGGAGGTGCCTGAAGCAGCGAGAGAAGACGTCTGGTTGTTGGAGGTGCCTGAAGCAGCGAGAGAAGAGCTGGAGCAGAGGGAGGACGGGAGAGTGACTAGTGTGATCATCATCAAGAAATAGATGACTGGAAAGACTAAATTCATCTGTTCAGTGGAGAATGAGAAAGAGTGCTGACATCCCAAAAGGTTCATCCAAAGATTCTTTATATTTATATGAAAATTGTAATTGAGTGGGCATGATTTTCCTTGTTTAAAAACAATATCTCTTTTAAAGAGAAGATTGTGGACCATTGTAATACAAAATGTCCAACTGATTGTATAACTAGAGTTGTATGACTCATCCAACACCAACACTGTGATGGGCGAGTCAACAGACCAATTAGCAATGTCACAGAAAATAAGCAATTCCAAGACGTTCCTTGAAAAATGTTTTCATGATTTCATTATTATTATTTATTTCAAATCGTTGCGAACACTTTTTTAAACAAGTATGTATTATATGTACAAATATGTCCACTTAAATGTGCTGAATGAATGAAACGTAAAATAGACATATTTTCCCTCTCTGACTCAAGTTCCCTCCCATTGCGACGCCCTCCAAGTAAGGAACTGGCCTCCTTCACGTCCGCTTACGGAAAATAAACATCCTCGCTCTTGACACGTGGAATCATTCGCTACGGTGTTAACATCAGAGTACTATCACAATGTCAGGAAGAGGCAAAGGAGGCAAGGGACTCGGAAAAGGAGGCGCCAAGCGTCATCGCAAGGTCCTCCGTGACAACATCCAGGGCATCACCAAGCCCGCTATTCGCCGCCTTGCTCGCCGCGGTGGCGTGAAGCGTATCTCAGGCTTAATATACGAAGAGACGCGTGGTGTGCTGAAGGTGTTCCTGGAGAACGTCATCCGTGATGCCGTGACCTACACCGAGCACGCGAAAAGGAAG
The DNA here is from genome assembly GCF_963692335.1 of Osmerus eperlanus. Lineage (NCBI taxonomy): Eukaryota > Metazoa > Chordata > Actinopteri > Osmeriformes > Osmeridae > Osmerus > Osmerus eperlanus. The sequence goes on along the minus strand of NC_085023.1, from coordinate 1,851,052 downwards.
ACCGTGACCGCCATGGACGTGGTCTACGCGCTGAAGCGCCAGGGACGTACTCTGTACGGCTTCGGCGGTTAAAACATCCTCAAGAATATCAACTGAGGTTCAACAAAAAGGCTCTTTTAAGAGCCACCCACATGTTACAGAGTAGAGACTTTGTTTCCATATTGTGGTGTTCGGTGTCTTAATTTAGTGGAGCCTTGTGAAATGATTTGTATATCTAGAATTTATCATCGGTGAATATCTAGAATGTATCCTCGGTGAATCACAATGAACAAACCTAGTTTCGTCCGCAGTGCAAACAACTCCCGCGTCAAGTGCTTCGATTCAATACCAGTCTAGTAATCCATTTTAGGCTAATGGAGCACCAAATATACTGACAATTGCTGAAATGCTTTAATTTGTATTTCGGTGGTCATGTCGTATCCGAAGCATTTGATGGTATTGTAAAGGGGTTCATTATTCAGGCTTCAACTCTTAATAGGCTACTATAAATGGGTTATATTAGCCGGATATGGGGAGAGCGTTTGACCGAGATGTATCGGGTTCAAATCACCCTGTACTGTGCGTCACTTTAGATACAAGCATCTACTCCGTTTCTGGTTAAACTACGCGGTAAACTGCTGAGGGAGTTCGGCGCAACTTCCTAGTTTTGAGTATCCCCATCTCCTCCAAGCAAGCATACAGCAAACATTTCCGCTGTGACATTAATGATTGATGAAGATGATTGGCTGAGGATTTTTGCAGTCTAAAACGGTTTCTATATTTTCCTTTCAATTATCATAATAACTGTAGATTATGATTACTGAAGGGAAAGGGAGCAATCGGTAAATCCCACGCACGCGCAGTATATTTCAGTATAGCTTGCGAAAATCACATCCCATCTGAGTGCAGCGATTAGCAGGAGGCGTGCCTCAAAATTAGCATGTCTCCCGCTATATATACCGGGTAACCAGCTAGCCCTCATCATTCGTGTCTGAGAAGTACTGATACCTGACAATGCCTGAGCCAGCAAAATCCGCGCCCAAAAAGGGCTCCAAGAAAGCCGTTTCCAAGACCGCCGCAAAGAGCGGCAAGAAGCGCAGAAAGTCCAGGAAGGAGAGTTACGCCATCTACGTGTACAAGGTACTGAAGCAGGTCCACCCTGACACTGGTATCTCCTCCAAGGCCATGGGAATCATGAACTCCTTCGTCAACGATATTTTCGAGCGTATCGCCGGAGAGTCGTCTCGCCTGGCTCACTACAACAAGCGTTCAACCATCACCTCCAGGGAGATCCAGACCGCCGTCCGCCTGCTGCTCCCCGGTGAGCTGGCCAAACACGCCGTGTCCGAGGGCACCAAGGCCGTGACCAAGTACACCAGCTCCAAGTAAACGGGCTCCTTCAAATTTACCCCAAAGGCTTTTTTAAAAGCCACCCACTGTTCTCTAAAATTGAGAAAGGTCCATCACATTTGCTTTAAAATGTCTTCCTGTATTTTATATGAACCAACTCCTGATCTCTGAACAGGGACAGGTCAGTCTACTCTTTACAGCCGAAAGCGTATATTCTGCAAACAAATACGACAGTAGTGTTTCAATGTCTTAAGCACAGTGCAATAGTAACATCTCGATTCCTCAGCAATCTCAACGTTGTCTTTACAGTATGTGCCTGTGTAGCCCAGGTTAATATGGACAAGTGAATTAGATATAAATTATCGATACATTTGCTTAACAGATCATTCTTTCATTGTATGTAAATATTCAATACGTGCATACAATGGCTGTTTTTTTTTTTTTTTTAATAGTAGTAACCACTTTTGCAGCTGTAGTTCATCACGTTGCTGCAATGTCATCGGGCGCGCAACTTGAGCGTCCTGTGGAAAGGCGCGAATGGAGACAAATATCTCCAAACAAGTACAATGAAGTTTAGGATTTGAGTTGAACGTAAGGAAGTTGACAAACGGTAGACAAAACGAAACCCGAAACGATGGAAACTTAGATCTGAGGATCCATGGATAAAGACTTCTGAAATGGATATTGTTTGTTTCGTTTATTTTTACAGGGACAATACACATTAATCAACGTTTCAGTAAAAGTGAAGGTTTTAGCCAGTGGCTAATTCAACCGCAATCCCTGGGCTGGTTATATCCTGGTTGGTTCTGGCTGTTGAAGACTTGACAACGGTCATCATCACTCCTCAGCGGCTCGTCATCTGCAGCATCGTTGCTGTCTGAACTTGTAACCAAAGGGGTGGGAGGGAACTGAGGGCTATCAGGGAAGCACTGGACTTCAAACCTGAGATCTCAGTGGATAGTTATGTTTTTTATTAGTTGTTGGGTCAAAATCACCATAAAGTGCCTTTGAGACATCACAATTTACAAAATAAAAAAATAGATTTTCCATTTAACTTCATGTGTTGTATTAAGGGGGTCATAGAATGATTTTATAGGGTATTTCACACTGTTCCTTAATTAGAAGGTTGTTGGTTAGATTCCCGGCCGTGCCAAATGACGTTGTGTCCTTGGGCAAGGCACTTCACCCTACATGTCTCTGTACTTACTGGAAGTTGCTCTGGATAAGTGTCTGCTAAATGACTAAATGTATATAATTACTACTTATCTCTAAATATATAGAAGTATTTGACATTTGAGTTGGTTGCTTTATATTAAGTTCACTAAAGTATTGTGTGTACTTGTTGCTGGTGATAATCAACAAGAGCGCCATCACCGAAGTGTCCAGTTGTCGTCGTAGCTGACGTTGTTGTTTGTTCCCTGCCCAGACCCCATGGGCGATGCCTACCCGGTGCCCCGTCCCCCTCAACAGAAGCCCCCCCAGCTGTCTGCCAGAGAGAGGAGGCTGGCCATCAACACCAAATTGTACAAAGTAACTTCACATATCTATCTATGTTGGAAATGTAGAGAGAATTCATGATACTAATACAAGTTTCTTTCAACTAGTGCAAAATTTAGACTGGTACAGAGTGTGGTCCTTAAGTAGAGAGTCTAAATCTCTCTCTGTGGTTCAGGACAGGGAGGCTGCAAGATTACATAATCCTTATTCTAGTTCTAGCTACGTAACCAAGGTAATGTATACTTCTGAAGTAGCCTGCTCCGTGTCAGGATAAAAGTCAAGCTAAATTAAGATGTGTTGCAAATGATTTCTAACAGGCAGAAACAGAATCTCAATCTTACGTAATTCCGTCTAGTAAATTCCTGCGCGCAAAGCACTTAAGTCGGTGTTCGGAAACTTCAGGGCAGACTTTTTGAACTGCAGACATGAAAGAATTTACGTGTTTTTTCATCCCCAAAGAATGTATTAATTTAAATAAACAAGTTAAGAAATAATGCCACTTTAACAGTTTTCAAAAGCCATTAGTTAATTTACATAAAATTAGGCCTTAGAAACTAAGCAGAGCGTCTGGACAAGTTACAATAAATTATGGCGTATCTTTTTTTTGACAACCCTGTGGTGAAGGTGCTCAGATTATACAAAGAGCGTTTATCCCACCAGCCCCAAGGGTCTTCAGAGACAGAAGTAATGCTTCCATGACCAGTGTCTGTGGAAGAGGTATAGGTTCAGCAGGCTCAGCATAGTTTATCTAGATAGATTTTATTGTCATTCTTAATATATAGATATATATATATAGAAAACACTTTAGCAACTCTTAAGGGTGGCAATTAACACATAAGAGCATCCTATCATCCTTAGTAGAAAGTAGTAAAAAGGAGAGTAGTAGACTATAATAGTAGAAAGGAGGGTAGTAGACTGCAGTCTATGTAGGTAGGCCTAGACTATGTAGACTGCTGGAATTACTCACAAAGAAGCAAACTCACTGCAGCCAAGCCTTGACACTGTTCAGTCTGTCTGCATCTCTGTGTGTCTTTGCATGTGGGACATTCTTGAACAGGGTTGGTGACTTCAAAAGGTTTAGCAAAGGCAACTATGCCAGGAAATATGAAGGTTATGACTTGCTCCAAAACAGTACCTGAATATTATCATCAGTTTTCCAGGTCATCTTGAAACACAAAGAATCAAGGATACTTTTTATTCAATTGTATAAAGTATTTTCATTGTTTAAAGTAGCCTATATGTTGAAAAACCTCTGTATTACTTCATCCTCTCCTTCAAGCTTCCCCAATGTTATAGGTGCAATATTGTTGCCATGGGTGTATCCAGGCCCACTGGAAGACTCAGGGGATGACTGCCTGGTGCCCCCAGGGTTGAAAAAAACATTTCTAAAATGCCCTCTAGAGTGGCAAAAATGAGACCAAGTGCCCTACTGTCTGCCATTCACATTGTGAAATATGCTTGAGTTCCCAGGGTGCTCCTTAACGCAATAAATGAGTGTGCCCTCTATAAATTTAAAAATGTGTCTAAATGAGTTCCTTTATAGTAGAGAAAATGTGATGCAGTACCCTATAAGGTGCCCCTACAATGGTCTAAATTTGACTGTTCCTGTGCTCTTACTTCCAATGGAAAAGGGTACTGTTATGAAGTGCCCTTTATGCTGCCCCTACATGACAGTGTCCCAAATGTTGCCCTTTCCAAAGAAGACGATTAGATGCTGTGCCCAACAGTCTCCCCTACAATGTGCCCACTAGGGCATGCTTTCCCAAAGTGAAGCTGTGACGACACTTGGGGTGTCGTCCCATTCCCATTGTTACACTGGTGAGAGTCCATGTCATGCAGTAGCTGCCCTTAAAATGTTTCCACCCCTGCCCTTCAAACGGCCACAGTCTGCTACTGTCCAAGCCCTTCAAACGGCCACAGTCTGCTACTGTCCAAGCCCTTCAAACGGCCACAGTCTGCTACTGTCCAAGCCCTTCAAACGGCAACAGTCTGCTACTGTCCAAGCCCTTCAAACAAACACAGTCTGCTACTGTCCAAGCCCTTCAAACAGACAGTCTGCTACTGTCCAAGCCCTTCAAACAGCCACAGTCTGCCACAGTCTAAGGAGTCAGGTGGCTGAGCGGTTATGGAATTGGGCTAGTAATCAGAAGGTTGCTGGTTCGATCCCCGGCTCTGCCAAATGACGTTGTGTGTGTGGGTAAGGCACTTCACCCTACTTGCCTCGGGGGAATGTCCCTGTACTTCGCTCTGGATAAGAGCGTCTGCCAAATGACTAAATGTACTTACTGTAAGTCACTGTGGATAAGAGCGTCTTCTAAATGACTAAATGTACTTACTGTAAGTCACTCTGGATAAGAGCGTCAGCTAAATGACTGAAAAATGTAAATGTCTAAGCATGGATATGTGGAGGCAGACTATGTAAATTGGAAATCTGGGGCAGCTGGCCATACACTGTCAGCCAGAATAGTAATGATTGTATGTGGATTAAATACGCACGTGTTATATGATATATTCTGAGTCCTGCTGAGCAATTTTAAACGACAGTTCTGCCAAGCAAAGTGTGCTACAGTTGGGGTCACCTTCTGATTGGGAAGTCTGTGCAATAACACTTATTTCAGGTAATCCCCATTTTAGTCATTGTTATCTTTCCATTTATGCTTTATAAGGGAGTCGGAGTACTCAAATTCTGTTTACAAAAAATACATTCCAGGACGTACGATTAAGATGTTTGACTAGGAAAACATTTGCCTTTTCGTTTAAACAGTGAGGTGGCTCTTAAAAGAGCCTTTGTGGGTTTAGAGATCACATGATCACGGACGTCTAAGCGCGCTCTCCGCGGATGCGGCGGGCCAGCTGGATGTCCTTGGGCATGATGGTGACCCTCTTGGCGTGGATGGCGCACAGGTTGGTGTCCTCGAACAGACCGACCAGGTAAGCCTCGCTAGCCTCCTGCAGAGCCATCACGGCGGAACTCTGGAAACGCAGATCGGTCTTGAAATCCTGGGCGATTTCCCTCACCAGGCGCTGGAAAGGCAGCTTGCGGATGAGCAGCTCGGTGGACTTCTGGTAACGACGGATCTCTCTCAGAGCCACAGTCCCGGGCCTGTAACGATGGGGCTTCTTCACGCCACCGGTGGCTGGCGCACTCTTACGAGCGGCCTTGGTGGCGAGCTGCTTCCTCGGGGCTTTGCCACCGGTAGATTTACGAGCTGTCTGCTTGGTTCTTGCCATGATACTTGTCTTTTTGTCGACGAGTTTGAAGTAAGTCTTGGAATAAAGGATAAGGAAGTATATATGGTCGGCTTGTCGTCCGCTGATTGGACTTCTCTCCCGAGCAGACTGATTGGCAAACCGTCGACACCTTCTCCGTTGGCAATTGGACACGGGGACGGAGGTCAGTTCCCGCCCACATTTGAAACCTTCTGGCTCCGCCCTCATCCTCCCTCCGTTGCACCGCTGCGCAGTGGCGGGCAAGTAGGCGATTAATGAATGTTTCAAATAATCAACTCATTTCTGCATTTAAGATCGTGCTTGTGACTTGAGAGCGTGTTCCCACCAAATACAAATCGTACATGAATACAATCATTCAAATATGTAAAGTTGCTGTGCATATTGACCAAAAGCTGTTGAGCCTTTTCCAGACTTTCTGTAAGGGATGCACCCGCTTCTACAACGTTTGCAGATATGACGTGCAGATTAGTGATGTGTCGTTCGTGAACGATTCGTTCATTTTGAACGAATCCATACAAGGACTCGGGAGTAACGAGTCCTCTCAGAGTGATTCCCCCCCCCCCCCCCCCCCCCCGGTTAAATGAACGAATGAATCGAAAAAAGATTCGTTCATATTACTGAACGAGATTCAAAGAACCGAATCGGTAAAATGATCCGAATTTCCCATCACTAGTGCAGATTTAGCAGCAGAGTAAACCATTTAGGTTTACTTAGTGGCGGAACTTAATTAAGTGGTTCCAGTGTAGCGATAAGGCCTATTCTGTGTAATGTACCTTTCATTTAAGAGTTGTAAGACAATGCGCTTTTGAAGAGTTTAGTGGGTGGCTCTTAAAAGAGCCTTTGGGGAAAGTGAGACTGAGGTTTAGTCTCTACTTGGCCTTGACGGCCTTCTCGGTCTTCTTAGGAAGAAGTACCGCCTGGATGTTGGGCAGCACTCCACCCTGAGCGATCGTAACGCCACCGAGAAGTTTGTTGAGTTCCTCGTCGTTGCGGACGGCCAGCTGCAGGTGACGGGGGATGATACGAGTCTTCTTGTTGTCACGAGCCGCGTTCCCGGCCAACTCCAGGATCTCAGCGGTGAGGTACTCGAGCACGGCTGCCAGGTAGACGGGTGCGCCAGCTCCCACACGTTGAGCATAGTTGCCCTTGCGGAGAAGTCTGTGAACACGACCCACGGGGAACTGGAGCCCGGCGCGGGATGACCTGGTCTTGGCCTTAGCCCTGGCTTTGCCTCCAGTTTTGCCTCTTCCGCTCATCTTCGTGATATATCTGCTTGAAACGACTAATGATAAGCGTCTGTAAGAGCACAGACTTTATAGGCTAGCTGACGGTAAACGGCTTTCATTGGTCACAATGTCGGTCGGCACTTGATCCAATCGTAGGTGGCGAAAGACTCGGGGGTGGAGTCATTCTCTCCCGCAGAAGGCGCGTTTGGTGGTCTTGTCTCCCCACCCTCCTCACCTCTCTTTGTTCATTCCGTCCCTCCTCGTTTAAGGCGCCAATCACATACATGAATGTGGCATGGATGAATGAATGAATGCAAAGTCCACTGTAGGCTACAATAGTCAATCGTGTAGTGTGAACAATTTGATATATCCACATACAAATTTACCAGATATATAGACATAGAATTATCCAGTTCTATTTCGTGGAGCTCCGCCCCATAGGGGAGCTCTGCTCCTATTGGTTTACCCGCTGCCTAGTGCAGCTAATGACTGAAGATCAAAATATACACACACCTGTCACTCACACAGGTGCCCTATATAAGGGGGTGACAGCCGTCACTCACCCTCCCAAAAAATTCAGCACGAAGGGTTCGCCAAAACGACGCTGTTCAGCCACCCGCTGGTCAAGCGTTTTCTGGCTGGGGTGTGTAGGCTCAGGCCGCCTCCGAGAGCGTCAACACCTACATGGGATTTATCTCTGGTGTTAGACGCTCTGTGTGGGCCACCTTTCGAGCCCATAGACGATGTGTCATTACGTCTGCTTTCTCTCAAGACGAGTCTGCTTCTCGCTTTGACTACGGCTAAGCGAGTGAGCGACTTGTGCGCTTTGTCAACACGCGCGGATTGTTTGGTCATCTCGGGTGATCGAACAAGAGCGGTGTTGCGTCCTAACCCGGCTTTTATCCCCAAGGTGATTAGCCGAGCGTTCAGGGCACAAAGCTGCGAACTGAGAGCCTTTTTCCCACCTCCGCACAGCGGAGAGGAGGAAAGACGCTTACATAGCCTGTGCCCAGTGCGCGCTCTCTCGCGCTATCTGGAATGCACTGCAAGCATCAGATCTTCTCCCCAGTTACTGATCTGCTACGGTGGATCGAGAGCTGGCTTGCCACTCTCCAAACAGAGACTTTCTCACTGGCTCTGCGAGGCTATTGGTCTCGCGTACGAGTCTATGAGATGTCCCGTGCCACCTGGCATTCGGGCTCATTCCACCCGAGGAGTGGCGGCATCAGCCGCCATCCTCAGGGGTGTAGGAGTGGAGGAGATTTGTGAAGCGGCGTCTTGGTCGTCGCCTTCACCATTTGTGCGATATTATCTATTGGACGTTTCCTCCTCATCTTTTGCGCATTCTGTCCTCAGCATGGCTGGTGGATCAGGTGTAGCGAGATGACAACTCGCAAGGTTCTTGTGGGCTCTAGTTGCGAGTTGTTCGTTGGGTTTATCGCCAAGTGTGGGACAGTCAGACATTCTCAGTTGTGAGGTCTATACTGTATGTGTTCTGTTGCCCCTACAGCTTAGCTGTTGTGCAGGCGAGAGGAACAACATGAGTTTTTAAGTAAACTCTCCTGTTTTCACCCTGGACGGCTCTCTGTCACAGTAGCGGCCTGACCAGGAGGACAGACCCTGTGTATTATTTACATCAGCAGGTCTGTCCTCGGTGCCTTGTGAGATTATGTGTCTTTTAGATCTAGTCTCGCTGGGGGTATATCTGGCCTCGCTCGCTCCGCCTAAACCAATAGGAGCAGAGCTCCCCTATGGGGCGGAGCTCCACGAAATAGAACGATAGTTAATGGAGGTAACTCCAGTTCTATGAGTGGAGCGGAGCCCCATAGGGCTGCAGGCCCAGCTCGACTTATTCAACCCGGCTGTATTAATACTTTTGGGAGGATGAGTGACGGCTGTCACCCCCTTATATAGGGCACCTGTGTGAGTGACAGGTGTGTGTATATTTTGATCTTCAGTCATTAGCTGCACTAGGCAGCGGGTAAACCAATAGGAGCAGAGCTCCCCTATGGGGCTCCGCTCCACTCATAGAACTGGAGTTACCTCCATTAACTATCGTTGGTGATGGTGGTTTTAAATTGGATTTGCACCCTTAATATTAAAAGCAACTATTTGCACGCTGCACATACATTGTGAGAAGCACAATGTATGTGCAGCTACACGAAGCACTTTCACAAATAAGTCTCATGCAACGATTATTTCTCAAATTAGCTTGCTGTATCATTAATTAATTAATTTCATATTGGACGTCCCTGAGATTTAGCGCACGTTTGAGACCAAGGTAATTTAAGTTGCAACAGAAGTGGCCCTGTAATAAAGTTCCAAAGACTCCCACGCTACAAATGTACTGAGCGTGATGAAACACCATCATGCATGTGAAAGTGTTTGGTACAGGGGCACAACATGGACATGCGCTTTTCAGGAGAGGTGGGTGGCTCTTAAAAGAGCCTTTTTTGTGATACGGACACAGACACGGACGAAGATTTACTTCTTCTTAGGCGCTACTTTCTTTGCCTTGGCCGCCTTGGGCTTGGCGGCTTTGGGCTTCGCTGCCTTCTTGGGACTCTTGGCCACTGTTTTCTTGGGTGTTGCGGGCTTCTTAGCCTTCTTGGGGCTCTTGGTCGCCTTCTTGGCTGCCGCGGGCTTCTTAACCTTCTTGGGTGACTTCTTGGCAGCCGCGGGCTTCTTCGCAACCACCTTCTTGGGCTTCTTGGCAGCAACGGGTTTCTTGGCGACTGCCTTTTTGACTTTCGGAGCGGCGACCTTCTTAACGGGCTTCTTTGCCTTGGCCTCCGCCTCCTTGTTGATCTTAAAAGAACCAGAAGCGCCTGTTCCTTTGGTCTGGACCAAGGTTCCTTTGGTGACGAGGGTCTTCACTGCGATCTTGACGCGGGAGTTGTTCTTCTCTACGTCGTAGCCGCCGGCCGCCAGGGCTTTCTTGACCGCTGCCAGGGACACGCCGCTTCTCTCCTTGGAAGCGGACACCGCCTTGACGATCAGCTCGCCAACGCTGGGTCCAGCTTTCTTGGGCTTGGCTGCCGCCTTCTTCTTGGGTGCCTTGGCTGGAGCGGGAGCTGGAGCGACTTCTGCCATGTCTTAACACTCGTGGGACGTGTGCGATTTGAATAAGCGAGGCTGCTCTCTGCTGTGTAGCGCTGCAGCGATCAGAGGGCTGGGTTTAAATACGACATGAGAACTGTGTAGACTCAACCCCCAACCCTGCTTCTCTCAGTGGCTGCTATCCGTTGGCACTTGTGTTTTCTCCCGGTGAACAACGTGCTAAACATCCCTGTTGGAATTGAGCTGCGGTCTAGAAGTAAATCGGGCAGCAAGCAGCCTTTTCAACGTTCAAAATAAAATGGTATGTGGACCGGAGGCACTCTATGTTTTGTTGTGGCCGGCTCAAATCATCACCGTTGGCCTCGCGGAGGGAGCTCTGCGCACCGTGTTGTCTGTGCCATTTGCCCCCAATAGTATTTAAAACGGCAGTCGTGCAAAACGAGAAAACGTTTTCCAGTGAGCCAAATAATCTGACGAGAAACGTAACTGTTTTAGAATACTCAGCTGGGGTACCAGGGGCTTTAAACTGGTCTCTTTTGGGGGATACAAAACACAGTGTGGGGCTGTGGACCGGGGGTGGAGGTCGGGGAAATCTTGGTCTCCCTATTGCTCTCCCTCCCCTAGCTTTTCATCTCAAAGGACACAATCCTTCCTGTAAGACTTGTTACTGTGAGATTTACTGTAGCCTACAGCGTGACTGTATTCCGTGGATGGTGTGTGTGTCTGGTTTACCTGCTCAGTATGAGCCAGACTCCTCAGATCCAGTACATGTTAATATCCATGTTGTTGGTGATGGGGAATGTATGAGAATCGTAAGGACTTTTCATTTATTTCATTAGGCTGGACAAGTGGTTGTCTTTCGTTCCTAATAGCCTGTTTGTATGAGGGGCCAGGAAACTATTCAGACTGTCCTCACACAAACACATATGAAATACATACACATGAAACGTTCACACACACATCCATACAACTGAAAACTACACCCCTGTGTAACTTCTGTTCTGTATATTTCAGTATCAAATCATTCTTACTGTACATTGAGGGGACTACTATGAGTAACCTCTCGTTTAATTCTAGGGCTATTTCCCAGGGTTGCATTAGGTCACATAGAACAGCACCCGGGCCATTTTCAGCCCAACCAATGTTACATACCCTATTTGGAGACCTTAAAGAACAGTGTGAAATACCCTATAAAATCATTCTACGTACATTCTTAATACAACACATGAAGTTCAATGGAAAATCTCTTTTTTATTTTGTAAATTGTGATGTCTCAAAGGCACTTATGGTGATTTTGACCCAACAACTAATAAAAAACAACCATCCACTGAGATCTCAGGTTTGAAGTCCAGTGCTTCGCTGATAGCCCTCAGTTCCCTCCCAGCCCTTTGGTTACAAGTCCAGACAGCAACGATGCTGCAGATGACGAGCCGCTGAGGAGAGTGATGATGACCGTTGACTAGTCTTCAACAGCTAGAACCGACCAGGATTGTGTAACTGGGTAGTGGAGAATAATACAAGGTTAAACATCAGACCAAGTTATTTGTAATTTAATGTAAGTAATGATGCAATCACAAGATACACAATGAAAACAACACACCAGGATGTTCGTAGTCTAGTACAATGAATCAGTCGATGATGCAACAGCAGTCTCACAGAAACAGAGTCTCAGAATAGAACAAACGAAGGCCTTTGTTGAGAAAGTGGTTGTGACAGAGATCAGAGAGAGTTCTGCCCACACCAAGTTCTGTCTCCCTGTCCTCGGGAGACAGAACTTGTACCCCCCCACCCCCCAGAGAGGGAGGTCTGTGACAGGCGATTGGTCAGAAGACCGTGGGGTGGGAATGTGGTTGTCCAATGAAATGTCCAGGGCGTTCATGGTGGCACAAGGTGGGCAGTCCAAGGACCTGGTGATATTCAGAGAGGGAGGGGGCGGAGAAGACCCACAGGTCTACTCAGGGAGGGGGGCAGACAAGACTCACAGGTCTGAGGTAATCCAAGGGGGGGGTTCTCCAGGGAAGGGAGTAGACCGCCCCAAGGTCCTGATGGCGTGCAGGGAGATGGGAGCTGCGCCTCCAAGGAAGGGGGGTCGTGTCTCCAGAAGGGGTGAGGCAGACCAGGCCAGGGTCGATGATGTATGGGGAAAGGTGGGGCAGGGTCTTGACATGGCGGAAATTCAAGTGGCACTGTGTAGATCTGAGTAGTCAAGATGGCGGTTTCAATATAATTTATTTAGTTTGTACAATTTAAGAATTAACAGAGTACTCTGGACCGGTCATAGCGAAAGACATGCATATGTAACGATAGTTAATGGAGGTAACTCCAGTTCTATTTCGTGGAGCGGAGCCCCATAGGGGAGCTCTGCTCCTATTGGTTTACCCGCTGCCTAGTGCAGCTAATGACTGAAGATCAAAATATACACACACCTGTCACTCACACAGGTGCCCTATATAAGGGGGTGACAGCCGTCACTCATCCTCCCAAAAGTATTAATACAGCCGGGTTGAATAAGTCGAGCTGGGCCTGCAGCCCTATGGGGCTCCGCTCCACTCATAGAACTGGAGTTACCTCCATTAACTATCGTTCTATTTCGTGGAGCTCCGCCCCATAGGGGAGCTCTGCTCCTATTGGTTTAGGCGGAGCGAGCGAGGCCAGATATACCCCCAGCGAGACTAGATCTAAAAGACACATAATCTCACAAGGCACCGAGGACAGACCTGCTGATGTAAATAATACACAGGGTCTGTCCTCCTGGTCAGGCCGCTACTGTGACAGAGAGCCGTCCAGGGTGAAAACAGGAGAGTTTACTTAACCCTTGTGTTATCTTCGGGTCATTCTGACCCATCAGTCATTGTGACCCACCGTCGTATTGCGACAAATTTACCTCATACAAAAACAAAGTGAAGCATTTTCTTTTAACTGTCGGGCTGTCTCAGACCCCCCACATTGGAATGGTTAAAAGAAAATTATTTTTATTTGTTTTTGTATTGGGTAAAATTGGGTAAACACAACAATGGTTCGTTATGAACCTTTGGGTCATGTGACCCGAAGGCAGCACGAGGGTTAAAAACTCATGTTGTTCCTCTCGCCTGCACAACAGCTAAGCTGGAGGGGCAACAGAACACATACAGTATAGACATCTCAACTGAGAATGTCTGACTGTCCCACACTTGGCGATAAACCCAACGAACAACTCGCATCTAGGGCCCACAAGAACCTTGCGAGTTGTCATCTCGCTACACCTGATCCACCAGCCATGCTGAGGACAGAATGCGCAAAAGATGAGGAGGAAACGTCCAATAGATAATATCGCACAAATGGTGAAGGCGACGACCAAGACGCCGCTTCACAAATCTCCTCCACTCCTACACCCCTGAGGATGGCGGCTGATGCCGCTACTCCTCGGGTGGAATGAGCCCGAATGCCAGGTGGCACGGGACATCTCATAGACTCGTACGCGAGACCAATAGCCTCGCAGAGCCAGTGAGAAAGTCTCTGTTTGGAGAGTGGCAAGCCAGCTCTCGATCCACCGTAGCAGATCAGTAACTGGGGAGAAGATCTGATGCTTGCTGTGCATTCCAGATAGCGCGAGAGAGCGCGCACTGGGCACAGGCTATGTAAGCGTCCTTCCTCCTCTCCGCTGTGCGGAGATGGGAAAAAGGCTCTCAGTTCGCAGCTTTGTGCCCTGAACGCTCGGCTAATCACCTTGGGGATAAAAGCCGGGTTAGGACGCAACACCGCTCTTGTTCGATCACCCGAGATGACCAAACAATCCGCGCGTGTTGACAAAGCGCACAAGTCGCTCACTCGCTTAGCCGTAGTCAAAGCGAGAAGCAGACTCGTCTTGAGAGAAAGCAGACGTAATGACACATCGTCTATGGGCTCGAAAGGTGGCCCACACAGAGCGTCTAACACCAGAGATAAATCCCATGTAGGTGTTGACGCTCTCGGAGGCGGCCTGAGCCTACACACCCCAGCCAGAAAACGCTTGACCAGCGGGTGGCTGAACAGTGTCGTTTTGGCGAACCCTTCGTGACATGCCGAAACGGCAGCCGCGTAAACACGAACTGTGCTCGCGGCTAAGCCCTCGTCAAACAACGATTGTAAGAAACACAAGAACATTTCGACCGGACATGAGACCGGGTCAAGGTTCTGTTTTCCACACCATTGCATGAAGGCTCGCCAGCGCGACGCGTACCCTCTAGCAGTAGATTGTGCGCGCGCACTCTGAATGGTCTGAATGACAGCATCAGACAGACCCCGGCGCTCTAAGAGTTCCCTCTCAGTAGCCAAGCCATAAGTGGGCCTCCGATCACTGGAGGGCTCTTCACCAGGCCTCCGGCCTGAGAGAGCGCATCCGTCTGATGAGGTATGGGCCAAGGCCCGCCCACCAGCATCCCCATCATCTCCGGGAACCATGGGGCTCCGGGCGATCAGGGGCTATCAGAATGACCGACAGCCCGTCTGACCTCACCCGAGCCAGCAAGGGGAGGATGGAGGCCAGAGGTGGAAATGCGTATAGCAGACCTCTCGGCCAGGAACGGTGCGCGAACGCATCGACTCCAAGCGGAGGTCTGTCCTGTGCGCGCAGCGAGAACCACAGAAGACACTGTGTGTTGGCTCGTGACGCAAACAGATCCACCTGTGCTCGGCCGAAACGTGCCCAGATCAGAGACACGATGGACGGTTTCAACCTCCATTCGTCCTCTCTCGGGCCGCCTCTTGACATCAGGTCCGCTCCCTCGTTGAGCAGACCTGGAATGTGCAGAGCTCTCAGGGAGCGTAGGTGCGTGAAAGCCCAAGTCCACACTTCCTCCGCTAAGCGGTGAAGTGCTGGAGAGCGCACCCCTCCCTGTCTGTTGATGTAAGCCACCGTCACCCTGTTGTCGGATCTGACGAGAACGTCTTGATCCTTCAACACCAGCGCGAAATGGCACAGAGTCAGTCGAACCGCTTCGAGCTCCAGGAAGTTGATGTGACGCGTCTCTGACGGTTCCCATCTTCCTCCTATCGAGCCCGCCTGACATACTCCACCCCACCCCACATCTCTCACCCGGTCAAGGACGCGTCCTTGACCGGGTGAGAGATGTCACTCTGCCCATGTCGACTCCGCGCGCCATGACGCGCGGGTCTCTCCAATGGTTCAGATCGGTTTTGACTGATCTCGGTATCACTAGCAGTCTGCGGCGGTGTCGCACAGGATCCAACCGCAACTGAGCAAACCATCTCTGCAGCTTGCGCATGTATAACAGGCCTAATGGCACTACTACATGAGCCGCCGCCATCAACCCCAATAGGGACATCGCCGACAGTGCGGTGATTGTGCGTGAGACCCGGAACGCGCGGAGAGCTAATGAATAGCCTCTCTCCGTGGCGCCGACAGTCTGGCTCTCATCCCAACAGTGTCCAAATGGATACCTAGGTAGGTAAACTGTTGAGCGGGCCATGGAGCGCTCTTCTCCCAGTTGACAGCGAACCCCAACTGGCTGAGCTGACTCACCAGTGAGGTCGCGTCCTGGATAGCTCTGTCCGGAGACTGAGCTAGAACTAACAGGTCGTCGAGGTACGCCAGAATGCGTATTCCTCTCCGCCGTAACGGTTCTAGAGCTGCTTCCACGCACTTGGAGAAAGTTCGAGGAGCCAGCGCGTAACCAAACGGCAGGCGCGTGTACTCGTACTTTTTCCCTTCGAAGGCAAAACGCAGAAATCTCCTGTGCTTCTGTTTGATAGGCACATGGAAATACGCGTCCTTCAGATCTATGCTGATCCCAAAGTCGTTCCGCTGTACACAAGTCAGCAAACGCTTTATCGTCAGCATGCGAAAGGGCCGTTTGGCCACACTCTCGTTGAGCACCCTCAGGTCTAGAATCGGCCTCATCCCCCCGTTTTTCTTGGGAACCAAAAAATAAGGGGAGTAGAGACCCGAGTTCTCCTGATCTCTGGGGACCGGGATCACTGTCCCTTTGGTCAGCAAGCTCGCTATCTCCGTCCGGAGAGCGAGTGCTTTCAGCGGGCAGGACAAGCGTGTCTCCCTCACTCCTCTGAAAGGAGGGGGAGTCCGCATGAACTGGATGGCACAACCCTCTCTCAGTGTCGTGTCTAGCCAGCTTGGCAGTGAGCATGACTCTCGCCACTCTGCATAACGCAGAGAGAGCGGGCGTGCGTGTAGCTGCGGAGCCGCAGACAGGAAACGGCCGTACTCTTGTCTGACCCCAGCTGCCGCTGTGCACCGAATCGGCGGCACAGCCCAAGGTGGGGTCGACTCGAAAGGGCTGGGGCTGCGCCCCCTGACCAAGAGAGGTCTGAGCTCTGTCTGAGCTATGAGCTTCAAGAGGTCTCACAGTGCGGTCAGAGCTCTGGGCGCACAGCCGCAGTGATGGTTCTTGTAACGTGACAACAGAGTCACACGCTGTGTCAAGGTGCACAGAGACGGGTAGCGGTCTTGCCACACGCTTGCTAGCTGGGCCAGACTCCGCTACGAGTGCAGTGCTTGATGGTTCGGCGTCACTCGTTGAGGACAACTCGAACCGAAACCAACTCATTAACCCGCTCGACAACAGTACGAGTGCTCAGCTCTGTACTCGTCGAAGGCGTAAGAGGCACTGAATGGAACACTTGTCTTTCAGGGAAAGAGTAGAGTGGAGGTCCAAGCCTCTTTATTTCATTCAGATAGACCGGGGCGGGGACCGAAGCCTCGGTCCCCGCCGCCAGTCACGCTCTCCTCTTCCTTCCCCCTCCGCCACCACGCCAGCTGGCGTTAGGCGGGCGGCTGTGACCCGCTCTCTCGGGGGGAACAGCCAAGGGTGGAACAGGTGCCGCGGGAGGAGCAGCCTGCGTCGCAGCGGCCGCTCGTGCCACCGGACGGCGAGCTCGTTTCCTCCTGCTTTGCGAGGTACCGGAGGAAACAGAGAATGGAGCAGCGTGAGGTTTCTCCTGCAGGGGCATATGCCCTAGCAGGTGCTTCCTCTCCTCCTCCAGGCGCGAGAAGCGTTCGGAGGCTGACGCCACAGCCGGTCCGAACAGGCCCTCGCTAGCCACGGGAGCGTTGAGTAGGGCGGACTTGTCCGCCTCCCTCATGGCTGTTAGCGACAGCCACAGGTGGCGATGAACCACAACGCTGTTTCCCATCGCCCTGCCAGCGCAAATCGCTGCCCCCTGATTCAGGTGGAGCGCGGCAGATGCCATCCTGGCAACCCACGACGTCTCCTCGGCCGACAGTCCCTCAGGCCTCTCCGTGGAGAGTTTGGAGACCGCCGCCGTCAGAAGGGCGGCGTTCCCAGAGGCAGCCGCTGCCTGCGCACCCCAGACATACGCCTTGTCTGCCAGAGAGGCAGTAAGCTTGTCCCGGGATGATGGCAGGGTCGCCTTCCTCGCCGTCAACCAAGCGCTCGCCCCTGGCACCAGGTAAGCGGCGAGGGACGGTTCCAAGGGTGGGGGACCGGACTTCGCTGCCTCACCCAGCCCGCTCACCCTCGTGAACGGGAGGAGCGCCTTGACCGGGGCGTTAGCCACCGCTGGCGCTTCCCATGAGCCCTGCACATAGTCTGCCAGTCTCGGCATAGTGGGGCATAAGGGCTTCGAGGCCTCACTGCGTTTTGCATGAGGGCCGACATCCCACGGGTCATCTTCCTCCACAGGAGGAGAGGCCGGCAGGGGAACGCCCATGATTTCGGCTGCCTTCGCGATGACAGACGGGAAGTCTGCCCTGCGAGACAGCGCTGAGGAGACGGGAGGGGCGGGAGCCGGCTCTTCGTCATCCTCTGAGGTCGAGGTCAACTCGCGCCCTTTTACCTCAGAGAAGTGCGGGGGGGTTGAACGCAACACGCTTGGGCAGAAAGCCTCCACAGGAGGTTCCCGCCCAGGCGCGTGCACCTCAATAGCCGCCTCGAGGTGGTCCTCAAATTCTGAACTCTCCTCCTCGGAGAGCAGAGACCACATCTTCGAGGGGCTCCTCCACCTGAAAGAAGTCGTGACGCAGCCGCCTCTCCGAGACGGAGAGGCCAGCGCACGACAAGCAGACAGGAGGGTTCACCAAACCGTCCCTGGCATGCCGAGGTCCCAAGCACACGAAACAAAATTCGTGGTGGTCTCCATCGGCCTCCAAGAAACGGCACCGGCATTGGGCTCTTAAAAGAGCCTTGCGCGGAAGCGGTGGAATGGAAACGCTCATTTCAGATATTCTTTAATCTTCAAGCCACTAAATTCGAGCAACCCGTGCTGAATTTTTTGGGAGGATGAGTGACGGCTGTCACCCCCTTATATAGGGCACCTGTGTGAGTGACAGGTGTGTGTATATTTTGATCTTCAGTCATTAGCTGCACTAGGCAGCGGGTAAACCAATAGGAGCAGAGCTCCCCTATGGGGCGGAGCTCCACGAAATAGAACCATCGTTGTGTTTACCCAATTTTACCCAATACAAAAACAAATAAAAATAATTTTCTTTTAACCGTCGCAATGTGGGGGGTCTGAGACAGCCCAACGGTTAAAAGAAAATGATTCACTTTGTTTTGGTATGCCGTAAAGTTGTCGCAATACGACGGTGGGTCACAATGACTGATGGGTCAGAATGACCCGAAGATAACACAAGGGTTAAGAGTTGTAAGACAATGCGCTTTTGAAGAGTTTAGTGGGTGGCTCTTAAAAGAGCCTTTGGGTAAAGTGAGACTGAGGTTTAGTCTCTACTTGGCCTTGACGGCCTTCTCGGTCTTCTTAGGAAGAAGTACCGCCTGGATGTTGGGCAACACTCCACCCTGAGCGATCGTAACGCCTCCGAGAAGTTTGTTGAGCTCCTCGTCGTTGCGGACGGCCAGCTGCAGGTGACGGGGGATGATACGAGTCTTCTTGTTGTCACGAGCCGCGTTGCCGGCCAACTCCAGGATCTCAGCGGTGAGGTACTCGAGCACGGCTGCCAGATAGACGGGTGCGCCAGCTCCCACACGTTGAGCATAGTTGCCCTTGCGGAGAAGTCTGTGAACACGACCCACGGCAAAGCCCCGAGGAAGCAGCTCGCCACCAAGGCCGCTCGTAAGAGTGCGCCAGCCACCGGTGGCGTGAAGAAGCCCCATCGTTACAGGCCCGGGACTGTGGCTCTGAGAGAGATCCGTCGTTACCAGAAGTCCACCGAGTTGCTCATCCGCAAGCTGCCTTTCCAGCGCCTGGTGAGGGAAATCGCCCAGGATTTCAAGACCGACCTGCGTTTCCAGAGCTCCGCCGTGATGGCTCTGCAGGAGGCCAGCGAGGCTTACCTGGTCGGTTTGTTCGAGGACACCAACCTGTGCGCCATCCACGCCAAGAGGGTCACCATCATGCCCAAGGACATCCAGCTGGCCCGCCGCATCCGCGGAGAGCGCGCCTAGACGTCCGTGATCATGTGATCTCTAAACCCACAAAGGCTCTTTTAAGAGCCACCTCACTGTTTAAACGAGAAGGCAAATGTTTTCCTAGTCATACGTCTTAATCGTACGTCCTGTAATGTTAATTTTTTATAAACAGAATTTGAGTACTCCAACTCCCTTATAAAGCATAAGTGGAAAGATAACAATGACTAAAATGGGGATTAACTATAATAACTATTTCACACACTTTCCGATCAGAAGGTGACCCCAACTGTAGCACACTTTGCTTGGCAGAACTCTCATTTAAAATTGCTCAGCGTGACTCAGAATATATCATTATTATATAACGCATGCATATTTAATCCAAATACAATTATTACTATTCTGGCTGACAGTGTATGGCCAGCTGCCCCATATTTCCAATTAACATAGTCTGCCTCCACATATCCAGGCTTATACATTTACATTTTTTAGTCATTTAGCTGACGCTCTTATCCAGAGCGAAGTACAGGGACATTCCCCCGAGGCAAGTAGGGTGAAGTGCCTTACCCACACACACAACGTCATTTGGCAGAGCCGGGGATCGAACCAGCAACCTTCTGATTACTAGCCCAATTCCATAACCGCTCAGCCACCTGACTCCTTAGACTGTGGCAGACTGTGGCTGTTTGAAGGGCTTGGACAGTAGCAGACTGTCTGTTTGAAGGGCTTGGACAGTAGCAGACTGTCTGTTTGAAGGGCTTGGACAGTAGCAGACTGTGTCTGTTTGAAGGGCTTGGACAGTAGCAGACTGTTGCCGTTTGAAGGGCTTGGACAGTAGCAGACTGTGGCTGTTTGAAGGGCTTGGACGGTAGCAGACTGTGGCCGTTTGAAGGGCTTGGACAGTAGCAGACTGTGGTCGTTTGAAGGGCTTGGACAGTAGCAGACTGTGGACGTTTGAAGGGCTTGGACAGTAGCAGACTGTGTCCGTTTGAAGGGCTTGGACAGTAACAGACTGTGGCCGTTTGAAGGGCTTGGACAGTAGCAGACTGTGGCCGTTTGAAGGGCTTGGACAGTAGAAGACTGTGGCCGTTTGAAGGGCTTGGACAGTAGCAGACTGTGGCCGTTTGAAGGGCTTGGACAGTAGCAGACTGTGGCCGTTTGAAGGGCTTGAACAACGTTTTTTTCAACCCTGGGGGCACCAGGCAGTCATCCAGTGGGCCTGGATACACCCATGGCAACAATATTGCACCTATAACATTGGGGAAGCTTGAAGGAGAGGATGAAGTAATATAGAGGTTTTTCAACATATAGGCTACTTTAAACAATGAAAATACTTTATACAATTGAATAAAAAGTATCCTTGATTCTTTGTGTTTCAAGATGACCTGGAAAACTGATGATAATATTCAGGTACTGTTTTGGAGCAAGTCATAACCTTCATATTTCCTGGCATAGTTGCCTTTGCTAAACCTTTTGAAGTCACCAACCCTGTTCAAGAATGTCCCACATGCAAAGACACACAGAGATGCAGACAGACTGAACAGTGTCAAGGCTTGGCTGCAGTGAGTTTGCTTTTTTGTGAGTAATTCCAGCAGTCTACATAGTCTAGGCCTACCTACATAGACTGCAGTCTACTACCCTCCTTTCTACTATTATAGTCTACTACTCTCCTTTTTACTACTTTCTACTAAGGATGATAGGATGCTCTTATGTGTTGATTGCCACCCTTAAGAGTTGCTAAAGTGTTTTCTATATATATATATCTATATATTAAGAATGACAATAAAATCTATCTAGATAAACTATGCTGAGCCTGCTGAACCTATACCTCTTCCACAGACACTGGTCATGGAAGCATTACTTCTGTCTCTGAAGACCCTTGGGGCTGGTGGGATAAACGCTCTTTGTATAATCTGAGCACCTTCACCACAGGGTTGTCAAAAAAAAGATACGCCATAATTTATTGTAACTTGTCCAGACGCTCTGCTTAGTTTCTAAGGCCTAATTTTATGTAAATTAACTAATGGCTTTTGAAAACTGTTAAAGTGGCATTATTTCTTAACTTGTTTATTTAAATTAATACATTCTTTGGGGATGAAAAAACACGTAAATTCTTTCATGTCTGCAGTTCAAAAAGTCTGCCCTGAAGTTTCCGAACACCGACTTAAGTGCTTTGCGCGCAGGAATTTACTAGACGGAATTACGTAAGATTGAGATTCTGTTTCTGCCTGTTAGAAATCATTTGCAACACATCTTAATTTAGCTTGACTTTTATCCTGACACGGAGCAGGCTACTTCAGAAGTATACATTACCTTGGTTACGTAGCTAGAACTAGAATAAGGATTATGTAATCTTGCAGCCTCCCTGTCCTGAACCACAGAGAGAGATTTAGACTCTCTACTTAAGGACCAAACTCTGTACCAGTCTAAATTTTGCACTAGTTGAAAGAAACTTGTATTAGTATCATGAATTCTCTCTACATTTCCAACATAGATAGATATGTGAAGTTACTTTGTACAATTTGGTGTTGATGGCCAGCCTCCTCCTCTCTCTGGCAGACAGCTGGGGGGGCTTCTGTTGAGGGGGACGGGGCACCGGGTAGGCATCGCCCATGGGGTCTGGGCAGGGAACAAACAACAACGTCAGCTACGACGACAACTGGACACTTCGGTGATGGCGCTCTTGTTGATTATCACCAGCAACAAGTACACACAATACTTTAGTGAACTTAATATAAAGCAACCAATTCAAATGTCAAATACTTCTATATATTTAGAGACAAGAAGAAATTATATACAGACAAGTCATCATATTGATATCTGATCTTGGTTCTGACCAATATGGAATTCAGCATTTATAAAACATGGAATCTCAATTTTAACCACAACTCAAAGTTGATAAAGAACATTCCATGTGTTAGAGTTCAGTCCATGTGTTGATGAGTTTGTACTTTATGTACACCCCTCTCCACCCCTCAGTCAGAGTGGAGGGATCTCTTCTGAGGGAGGCACCATACTCCTAGGGAAGAGAGAAAAAGGTTCATGCTGTGAGGAGAGATACATTTAAAAATACATTGTCACGCTACAAATGAGGAGCAATTCACAGATCAGTTTTCCTCTCACACTATCTCTGCCCCATCTGAGCCACAAGGGGGCGCAACAACTTACAAATCTAGCAATGTGCAGACTTGTTTTCTCAAATGGAAACATGTAGACACACACAAACTCATACACTTACCTTGTGCGTTTTAACATTTATTTAAAAAAAATTGTTTACAACCACTTAGTAACATTCAAGAAATAGGGTCTAATCCATTTAGGAATATAAAGGAACATGCTTCTCTGGATTGTGTTCAACTCGTTCTATTACATCAGAATTGGAGATTACTGTGAACATGAAACTTGAAACTAGGTATGTTAAAATGAACTGAAGTTTTGGTTGTCATGAACAGTAAATGAATGTACTTAAATCCAGTAGAAACATGCTGATTCAGAGGCAGGTCACAAGGCCTCATGCACCCAGCCAGCATCATCTCCTTGTCACTCCCTCTTGGCCTCAAAGACCTGAGAGCACCACAAGTCAGAGTTGTAGTCAGTGTGAACAGACTGTCTATGATCAATCATGTCCTCAGTTCTCATAACTCTCACCTGTCTTTATCTGGGTAAGTAAACACACATATAATGGAAGATATAGATAATGTAAGCTTTGTCAATGGAGAATGTATGTTGAGGAAACATAAATTGAACGTGAGATTTCACGCTGGTGCTATTGGACTATATGGTGCACTGGTCAGATGAATAGATAGTATTAGCTGTTACTGCTGAAATGTAGTTACAAGACTTCTAGACAGTTTCAGTGGTTCTTACAATATCTTACTGCTTCTTTTGTGCAAACCTGTAGCATCAGAAGCTTCAGAGCTGAAGCAGAAGGCTGTCCTGATAAAAACTCCCGACAAAATGGTTCTCATTGATTGTGAATCTCAAAATGTTCCTTCGAGCTACGTGCAGTGGTACAGTCAGAAAGACGGAGAGCCTTTAAAAAGGGTCGCGATTATTGCAACCAAAGATCTGAGAACAGCGGAAATGCAAAAAAAGAATAAAAATTGGATCACCGAGCCTGGATTTGACCAGGTCTCAGTAGAAAAAGCAGGAAATAACTACGCTCTAAAGATTGTTAATTTAAAGATAACCGACTCTGCTACCTACTATTGTGCCTACTCGGATTATCACAGTGCAGACGACATTGCACATCCTGTGACAATAACTCTCTTTACAGGCACTTTGCTACTGCTGCCAACTGTTTGGGAAATGCAGTAGGGATGAACATTTCAAGCAGAAGTGTTTATTGATTATCAGTGGGGGAAGTCCTATAGTTAGCTTCACAGGAAGAGTAACTATGGTGGAAAGGGGACTTGCAAGTGTGGAGGCAGGATACTTTGTATTTATTCAGATTTGCAACAATACCTAAATTCATTGACATTTTGCCTGTTGCACGGTTTGGTGAGAACCAACTAATTTAAATGGAATTCTGTGGAATTACAATTCACTGCATGTGTCACACATATCTAGCTTGTTGGTACCATAACTGGCTAAAGCAGTGTTTCTGAAAGGTTGTTGTTGTGTGTGTGAATGAGAGGACCCTAGGTCAATCCCTGGAATGGGAATATGAGGACGGAAGCAATATTAATGAGATGACACGTCACACATTCCCCCACTTTGTTACTGGGGAGACATTATGGTGTGTAAATGATTGCAGAGGTCTTTCTTACCACACCCATCTGCTATCAGACTGTTCAGTGCATCCTCTGTCTGTCTGGAAATGATGGACCTTGTCAGCTAGGTGGGTGCTAAAACCTACAAACTGCACAGGAGAGGAACATTCTCAGAAAGTTACCTGAATATTTCACACATACAGTAGCAGGGTGGTTCCTGTAGTCTTCCTATAATGTGCCATAACGTCAGGGCTAAAGAGGAACTGTGAGAACCACAATAGATGGAGGATTGTATTTCATACTGGCTCCTTGTAAAGGCTTGATTGTATGTACAGGATCTGTACCATCTACACAGAGAATGGTTCTACCTCCTACTGACTGTGAATAAGCTTCACTTGTAACGTTTCTGTTGCTTGTGGTCATTCCAGGCAGAGCTTGATTGGTCCCCACCCAACCCTCTTTCTTCATCCAGCCCGTCATCCTTGGACCCTGTTTGGCCACTTCAGCAGCTACAACCAAGCTTGCCATGCAGACTTTTTGACATCATGTATGTCACTGTGGAGAACAAGGTGATGGTATTTGGCTCAGGTACAAGACTCATTGTGACAGGTAAGATCTCATTTCTGTTTTAATGCAAGTTTCTTTCTCTCAACTACAATAGTTTCAATCATAACACATACCCTTGAGTATATTATGGTTGTTGCATTAATTAATAAATATATAAATTACATTTATATGTTCGCTATGACATTATCATAACTTTAGTGACTGGCATCTAGATAACTATTTCAACTACCATAACTGAAAGTTCAGGATTGAGCTGTTTGTCATAATAAAATGTCCATACTTTTTGAGAATGTACCTATTGTAGTATAAAATCACATTGTTCTTTAAATTAAATGTCATCAATTCCTAATGAAAATGTTTACACCCACAATTGTATTTATTTATTAGATAATGAAGTCAAATCACCGAAAGTGACCATCTACCCAGCATTTACACATCAACGCAATGGGAGGACCATCGTGCTGTGTCGGGCCAGTGACATGTTCCCAGACTTGGTGAGGTTTTCATGGAAGATGGAGAGAGAAGACGGCCGGTTGGTGGAGGTGCCTGAAGCAGAGAGAGAAGAGCTGGAGCAGAGGGAGGACGGGAGAGTGACTAGTGTGATCATCATCAAGAACCAAGAGGCAAAAACAAAAAAGTACAGCTGTACTGTAAAGCATGAAGTGTCCAATGTTGAAGACATTCCAAAAATACACAAAAAAGGTTTCTCTTCATTCCATTTATGTAGCTATTTTGAAGTCTCTAAAGTTAATAACACAAAAAATAGACTCACCTAAAAATATTCATCCGTTCCAATTAAATGTATATTTTTTTGTTCTCAAATTACTTTCTATCTGCACAGCTATCTGTCACAGAATTATAATAATGTTCTGGCACATCTGTCTCAGAGGAATCTTCTTTTACCACGGCTGCATCTGCACCAACCTGTCCACCCCAGAATCATACACACGTCTCTCCTGCCGTCCTCGTCCGTGATGGTAAGACACATTTACTATACCTTGTAAACTGTTTATTAATAGTCAATGCATAATTATTTTTGTATGTCTGTGGTTTAATAGCACATCTTTTTCACGTAATAATTATGCTTAGATGGATTGATGTAACTGCTATTGGCTTTTATTTCATGGCTAGTAAAAATAAAAAATATGTTAGAATACTATTTATTGAATAATTTTTTACCAGTACATTTCAAGTGCTTTTGTTTCTTAATAAATCTTACTAAAAGGGTATGAAATCCATGATCACCATCACATTAATCTGTATGTCCCTTATGTTGCCTTACGAGAAATATAATGATTTGTCAGTAAGGGTCAATGTATGGTATCATTGTTTTGTTTCCTTTCCAGAACTGTTGCAGTCCATGTGCAGTGTGAACCTGGCCTCTCTGGTTTACACTGTGATGATAGTGAAGAGCTTGGTGTACTGCTGTGGGCTCTCCCTCCTGCTGCTCCTCAGGGACAAGAAGGGAAGTCCACCCCACACCTGGAGACATGATCAGTCCACCCCACACCTGGAGACATGATCAGTCCACCCCACACCTGGAGACATGATCAGTCCACCCCACACCTGGAGACATGATCACTGATCTGTACTGTAATTAACGTGACAATTCATTTAGAGTCTTAATTCTGTTTGTCAAAAATATTTTATGTATTTTTTTCTCTTGACATGTTATACAATAAATACAATAAAATAAATACAACATTTTAGAATTAATAGTCAGTGAATATATGTGCATTAAGAGTATATACATTAAAAAACTCACTTAGCATTTAAAAGTAAGACACTGGAAAATATTTGATTAACGAGAGGCCTATACGTATCTGCCTAAAAGGCTTATATTACCTGAAACAACGTAGAACAAACAGAATTCTAAAAAACAAGAAACATTTAACATCAAGCTTGATGTTAAAGTTATACTTAAGACCATGAAGTATCTATCCATGCTGCTGGCTGTTAGATCCCGCTCAGCAGAATGGTGAAGAGACACTGCAGACTACGACGTCCCTATCCATGCCACTTTCTTATTTTATTTATTCATTTATTATAATTGTTTTGTACAATACATCCATTGAGAGCATACTGACTGGTGGCATTACAACATGGTTTGGCAACAGCACTGCCCAGGACAGGAAGACACTACAAAGAGTGGTCAAATCTGCACAGCGTATTACAAGGACTGCATTACCATCCATTCAGGACCTTTAGAGCCAGCGCTGCAGGAGAAAGGCCAAGCGGATCATTTCTTACCCTAGTCATCCCTGCCACAGTCTTTTCTCCCTCCTGCCTTCTGGAAGGCGATACAAGAGCGTAAGGTCCCGTACCAGCAGATACAGGGATAGTTTTTACCCACATGCCATCAGGATGCTGAACTGTCCTTGAAATATCTTTTTGCACTACAATTTTTATTTTTTATTTTTCTATGTTTTCTGCTCTTTTTCTCCATTCTCCAGTATTTAATTTATTTATTTTCTAAGTTGAACGGAAATTGAGCACAAAGAATTTCATTACTGATATATGCGGTTTATGAGTATATGATAATAAACTTGAACTTGAACTATCCAAGGGAATAATTAAAATTCATCATGAAATATAAGACTGCTTGAATACTTATATGAAAATGTTTCTTTTTATTTCCTGAACATATGCTCTAATACTTTATAATAGTTCAGAAGTATACAGTTAATTCAGCTTTTTTAATTAACATGCCTGAGCAACAGGTGTTACCTATGCATAACTTAATTATCTTCAAACAGCTGTTTACAATTGAAGGAATATCAAAAGATAATATTTTACAATACAGAACATTTAACAACATAACAACATGTTAAACAAAGGCCTGTGACATTCTTAGGTAATGCCACTAGATGTTCAAAACAGTTTTCAGGTGATTTGTCTAAAAGGTGTCTTTGAAAGTCAGCACTTGTTTGATGTCATGTACAGTAAAGTGCATACATTGTAAATAAGCCTATTTAGATATCTTATTGTACAGCTTAATAGCAATACAATATTAAATAAACGATGCTACTACATATGCTATATATATTTCTACATACAGGTACTCGGATTAGGAATTATTATTAGGAATTGAAATTACTGTAATTAATGAAACAAAAAAATTATAACCTCTTTTTATGAAGCTGTCATGATCCGAAAACTTTAACTTTTCAGTTTCCTTTATGGCACATTGATTTGATGGGATGCAGGTACATGGTATGAAGATGTGGTGGACAAGTTTAGGGTTTCTAATTAAGATGTTTCCGACTGAAACACTATGAGGCAGTTTAACCGCATCTTGATCAACAGATTTGTTATTATCATTATATAGGCACTATTTTTTTGTGTGTGAAACACTATAAGCATAGGTTAAAGCGTGTTTTGTTTACAACCATAAACGTGCTTGTGTTTAACCAAAGATTAGTGAGTGATATTGAAAATGCGACATGAAAATGCATACGAATGATCTGTCAGTCAAACTGTGGTTGAACTGCCTCAACATGTTTCCAGGAAGCCACGTCTAATAAGCTATTGCAGTGAAATGACAGGCTGTGTTCTATACATGACACATTGTTGCAAATTATATACATTTAGAATCTTAATTATTTTAAAAATACTGTATTATTAAGTAGTGTCTGAATGCTGGTCTAAAAAAAGCAGTTTACTCTCAATAATTAAGAGCCATGTAAAGAATCTGTTTCTATTATTTTAGATATTTTTATGTTAGACATTCTTGAATTACAGTTATTAAAGTAAAATAATACACATGGAGTGGATCACATCATGTCTTGAAACAACGTGTCCATTAAACATTGATATGCTTCGGAAATTGTACTTTTGCATATAGGCTGTTTGTCGTCTTATTTGTTGAAACATAGCCATCATTAGACGTAAAGAATTTCGAAACGTCATCAAATCTTTTCATAGAATTTCATAATGCAATTTTGACAAATATAGGCCTATTTCAGTCGAAGCAAATTAATTCCATGTTCATGGCTCACAGTAAAATATACATCAGGCCTCAGTAAACACCAAAGGGTATCGAGTATAACAAGAATGCATCAGATTATTATCTATGACACCTGGCAGTTTTCGCAGTGTTGTAAAGGCTTTGAAATGTACAAAATTCAATCTAAAATGAAACAGGCAAAATAATTTCTAACATTTAATCTCATTATAATTGCATGATCGAATTAAATGTGTTTCTCTCTGGCACACATTAGTCAGATGAAACACAGGTGCTGCTCACACTGTTGTTTGAAACCATAAAGACGGAAGATGTGGTAAAAGTGTTTATGGTTTCTAATAAACGCTGACAAGTTACTTACAGGAAACACAATGAGGCCGTTTAACCACAGTTTGATCTACAGATCATTTATCGTACAGATGAGTTTCAAAGGATGATGATTAGGCTACGATGATGATGATGGTACTAGTTTTTCAAATCAAACTGTTACAACTTTTGACAACTACCCATCTATCACATCACAAATAGTATTCTAAATCATCCTTCCTTATGAATACACATTTAGAAACATGACCGTAAATACATTTTATAAATCCATAACTTTCGGACGATAGTGTTGTGGAAGCTACTACAAAAAAGGTGACATCTTTGCATTCACAAGGGAAGCTTAAACAACACTTTATTGTGATATAGTTATTAATAATACTTCATTTATTTAACTTAAATGTTAAATGTGTTATCAGTTTATATCTAAACTTGCAAATGATATCTCTCCAAAACAGATTCATCTGGAGTATAATAATGACTTCAATGGCCTAATGCACCTGAAGGATATTGATGACACCTTAACAGGGCAATTTAACTGCATGTTCTTACCATAAAATCATTGCAACATGTAATGTAACAGTAGTTGCTCTTCAATGTAGTGAATAAACCACTAACAGATCTCTGTAAATTATATTATTGTTGCTTGCTTTGCTACAGGTACACTTTTGCACTTTTGAGGTTCATGTTGTTTAATTTGTAATTTGTTTAACTACATGCTCTTATGTTTCTTCCTATTGACACTTATTTGCTTTTCACAATGTATGTTCATGTTTCGGCTACCCACAATGTTTTGGGGCTATCTCGTTCATGATCAATGACCTATGCACTTTTGTAATGCTCTCTCTTGGAAGTCACTTTGGATAGCGAGTCAGGTGGCTGACAGGTTAGAGAACCGGGCTAGTAATCAGAAGGTCACTGGTTCGATTCCCGGACGTGTCAATTGACGTTGTGTCCTTGGGCAAGGCACTTCACCCTACTTGCCTCGGGGGAATGTCCCTGTACTTACTGTAAGTCGCTCTGGATAAGAACGTCTGCTAAATGTAATGTAAATGTAAATAAAAGCGTCTGCTAAATGAGTAAATATAAACAACACTGTGCAATATTACCATCTTGTGGACGAAACACAGATGACACATACAGTTCTGCTGGGGGGTATTCCAGAAAGCAGGTTATGTGACATACCCGGGTAAGTTAACTCCCCAGCTGACACTCAGCGTTGTAGCAACATTGCCAGTAAGTTGCTGCAACATTGTGAATCAGCTGGTGGGTTAACTTACCCGGTTATGTTGCATAACCTGCTTTCTGGAATACCCCCCAGGAGAGAGAGAAACCTGACCTGGGGTAACCTTTCCTAGTTTGCCTTGCTATCCCATAATCAATTTCCCACGACACCACCCTTTCAAGTAATGTCACAAGATGAAATAAAATAAATACAAACTACCTTAAAAGAAGAACAACATCATAGTTTTAAACGTATTAAATTAAATTGTCCAAACACTTTTGCTTTCTTAAAATTGGAAGATGAAACACAATTGTTTTTAATTATAAGTTTGTAAACCACATACATATTGAAACAGACACAATAAAAGGTAAAATTCGTAACTTCTGCTCCATGTTCATCTTTTAATCGTGTTTTCATGTGTCTTTAGTGTGCAGCAGAAACATCATACTATAGATTTCCAAAACAGAAATAGGGGAGTGTAAGTGTGTGCAAGACCACCTTCTTATGGACAAATAAACACAAAATACATTATCTGAGTATGGCTCTGCATAAAGCTACTGATTTACTTGTTATCATAAATTCAGCATTCCTGACTGTCCTCAACCCAATAAAGCTTCTTTGGGATGAAGATTGAAAGGCTGTTTACTGTATGAACGGCTGCTATATCTGTATAATGTCAACGTCTGCAGCCAGTGCGTATATTTTTTAATACATTTTCAATTAACCAATTATTTGTAATTGTATTATTATTACTAAGATATGTTATGGATATTATACAGTATAATCATGAAGCTTGCATGTTTTATAAATCTCCTTTCACAGGCACATTGATATGAGTTTGATGGTACACAGCTGCACAATAGGAATGTGGTGAATGTTCATGGTTTTCTAATGAAGGCTCTGATGTTGCTTACTGGAAACACAGTGAGATTGTTCAACCACAGTTAGATTGACAGGTGATTAATCATAGGCATTAGACAGTCACTCTAGCCAAAGTTCCATTTAGCTACAGATTGTTTGGGAGTTTTGTTCAAGTCCATGTGTACAGCCAACCTCTTTTACACAAGTTAAAGGTCATGCTAGGCAAAGATCTCAACCAATAGAGGACTGAAGCATGGTGGACACGTGACATGAGGCTAGATGAACTATCCGAAACCACACACCCCATTACATCTTCATCTCTCTGCCCACACTGAACAAAGACCTTAACAATTATATTTCCAACAGTTGACATTTTAATGGTGTAGAAATGTTCCTTGTTTTCAGTGCTTTTACATCTGTCCTGTTTTTAGGTGAGTTTTCCACATGTACTGTAAATGTGACATTGACAGCTGTGATCACAAGATAAAGTTAAATTTCTTCTCTGTACAACAGCAGCAGCTGGAGACCAACTGGTCCAGGACCAGACGTCATGGACCAGGAGAGAGGGCGAGAGTGTCTCCTTCAGCTGCAGAGAAACTGAGCAGTGTCCTTATGTCTACTGGTACCAGGAAAGAGCAGGGGAACCTTTTGTTATAATTCTACGTATTGATGAAGACAATGGAGACATTTATTCAGGTTACGGTCATCCTCAAATAGATGACTTCTCAGCCTTGAAAAGGGTGGAGATAAAGTCAGTTAAACTGTTCCATTCTGCCACCTACTACTGTGCCTGCTGGAAGAGTGGTAGGCACCACAGTGACAACTGTCTCTGATACTCAGTTCAAAAACTGTCTGGGCTTCATCTAGATAGACGATAAAACATTGCAACAGGAAGTGACATAGTGAGGCAGGTTGAGGAGTCAGTAGAAATCAGCCAGACTGTTAGCTTCACAGTTCTGCTCCAACTGAAAATCAATTTCTGGTTTAAATGAGGACAAAGCACTTGATGTAATACTTCCCATTGGTGCTCTTTCATGAGTGGCTGGCTTTTTTCTGCTTAATGCAGGGACACTTTCTTGTGATGTAATCTTCAATCTCTCTCTTCATGAAAGGCCAGTAGAAACGTTCCCTTGCTAGGCTCAATACTTTTTCAACACCGACATGGCCCATGTTGTTATGTAGATGGGTGAGGGCTATTTGCTTGTAGGTGGCTGGCAGCACCAGTTGTCTCTGACCTATTGTTTTTCTGTAAAGCAGGCCGGGGTTAGCTGTTCCATTCTCTTAAGAACCTCCTTGTGCGTGAGTCAACTTTTTCCCGGTCTTCCTCTGTTGGTGGTGTGTTGTTCTCCTTTAACTCCATGACCTTTTCTATTGCAGTGTCTGTCCTTTGTTCTCTTATTTATTCATCGTGACTGATGGCCTGAAGAGGCTCCATGACAGGTTGAGGGCTGCCACACAGGAAATGTCTCCCTGTTGGGCTCTCCAGCTTCCTTCCCATATAGCACATACTGCTTCCTCCGATAGCTCCCCAGAGCACTCTGTCATGAAGGTGTCGATGTCAAGGGGGCAGCGGGATAGCGTATCAGCATCGATGTTGGTCTTGCTGGGCCGGTATCTGATATCAAAAATCGAAATTCGCTAGCTGTCTCACCCAGCGATGGCCCACGGCATTGAATTTGACAGTACTTAAGACGTACAGTACCAGTCAAAACTTTTAGTAGCAGTCAAAAGTTTGGACACATCTTCAAGGGAAAGTGTGTCCAAACTTTTGACTGGTACTGTATGTTAGTGGATTATTGTCTGTAAAGACTGTCAAATGGGGGGCGTAGAATAAATAATCTCTAAACTTGTCACACACTTCACACTTTAGTGCCAGGAACTCAAGTTTTCCACTGTGTACCCACCAAACATTGGACATCGGATCGACGTGCAGATCATGTCTATATTGAGTCCGTTGGTCCATGACCAAATCTGGACATCTATTCGACATCCAAATTAGGTCCACTATTTAGACGTCCAACCATGACCCAACTTGGACGTCAAATTGACGTTCAACATTCGACCTTTGAACTGGGTAATTTTGGACGTCATTTGGACGTCTATAACAGGTGCAGGAAATTTACATTATAATTGTAATATTTTTATATTTAAAAATATCAACATTGTTGTTGTCAACATGATTAAAGGGGTCATTCACTGCAAAACCAAGTTTACCTTGTCATAGTTGAATACATTTACATTTAGTCATTTAGCAGACGCTCTTGTCCAGAGCGACTTACAGTAAGTACAGGGACATTTCCCCCCGAGGCAAGTAGGGTGAAGTGCCTTGCCCAAGGACACAACGTCATTTTGCACAGCCGGGAATCGAACCAACAACCTTCTGATTTATAGCCCGACTCCCTAACCGCTCAGCCATCTGATCCCCCTAAACCCCTAATAACGACAGTTCGGTGGGTAAAATGGACATACAGTGAACCTCAAAGTCCATTGACACCTCTTTCCTATGCAAAATCTCACAATTTGAAACTGCTGCTGTAAAACGGTGGATTTCAAAAGATCCACCGTTGTTACGTCACAACGGGGGTTCCACCTTTTTTGGCTCTGGTCTGTACCTTTGTCACGCCCCAAAATTTGATGCGCGCTGCTCTGTGTACTTTCACAGAATTACAAAGAAGAACGTTTTTCAAGGATATTGAAAAAGAGGCCGCTTGAGGGAGGACGTTAGGGCGATGGAGGCTGAAGCGGGCATGAGTGCTTCATCAACTGTGCTTCGCGCGGATTCTGGTAGGCGGACCAAAGGGGTGACGTCGACGATTCAGCGGGACGAGGAATCTGGGGCTCAGATTGTAAACAAACATGGCGGCGCCCAGTTCCCGGTTTCGTCCGTGTCTGTAAAGACCCCGAAGTATTCTGGTAAAGCAGATTGGGAATCTTTTCATGCTCAGTTTGAACTGTTGGCTCATTTCCGGGGGTGGTTGGATGAAGATAGGGCACTGCAGTTGGCTCTATGCCTCACAGAAGATGCTCTGGCCTGTTTGCTATTGCTTAGCCCCGAGAACAGACATGACTATGGTGCTTTAGTTGGAGCACTGAGGAGGCGCTATGGACAGTGTGTACAGCCCGGGCTGCTGCGCTCCGAACTGAGTAGTAGACGCAGGCAGCCTGGAGAATCTCTGCGGGTGCTGGCTAATGACATTGAGAGCCTCTCTCGTCGGGCATATGCTCACATGCCCCCCTCCAGCAGAAAGAGCTAGCACGCGACCAGTTCATACAGGCGCTCTCTCCTACGGAGCTGCACATACAGACCCAGCTGACTCATCCTGAGTCACTGCAGGTAGCCTTGGAGCCCACGGGCTGGGGCTTCAGCTGGGGCTGTGATGGGGGTGCAGGGGGACAGACCCTCTGTGCGGGCTGGGGGGCAGAACCGCCCAGAGCCGGAAAAGCCTGCATGGGTGGCTGAGATGACAGAGCTGATTCGGGCTGTGTCACTACAGGCGGCACAAAACACACGCCCTGGTCCCAGGGTCTGCTGGGGTTGTGGCCAGCCAGGCCATCTGCGGCGGGATCGCCCCATGTCCCCCGGAGCTCAGGGAAATGGCTCGGCCCGGCTTCCTTTCCTGACCACCATCATCTTCGGGAGGGGCCCTCCGGGGAAGCAAGGTTTCACTTTCCCCAGAAGCAGACAAGGGCGAGCGGATGGAGCCTGTTGTTGTGGTGGGCCGGACCTGTGTTGGGGACTTTTGTCATGTACCTGTCAAGGTGGAGGGGGTTCCCTGGTCTGCCCTGGTGGACACTGAGGGCCCCAAGTACTAACGCTTTGCGCCCACTTCAGGTGTATTTGTTTCGCAATTTGCACGTAAAAGCATGGTGAGGTATGTACAAACATGCCGCATGAAACAAATGCCCAACTCCACACAGACAAAGGTGAGCTGGCACCCATGTAAGGGAAGGGAATAAAGACTCTGACAGTAAGGGGCAGATCTGTGAGTCATCCTGTGTGGGTGGCGCCTGTGCAGGACCCTTGTATCCTAGGGCCACAGGCTGCCAGTTAGACCTAAATGGGGGCACACTGAGCTTCCAGGGAGGGCCAGAAGGAGAGAGTGGTGGCGTACTTCAGTAAAACCTTTGACAAACACGAGCGCCGCTACTGTGTCACCCGGAGGGAGCTCTTGGCTGTTGTGGCTTCTGTCAGACACTTCAAGTACTACCTGGGTGGGATGCCCTTTGCTGTAAGGACTGATCACTCTGCTCTCCAGTAGTTCATGTCTTGCAGAGAGCCAGAAGGGCAGGTGGCTCGTTGGTTGGGTGGTGGTCCCAAAAGCATTGCGGGAGGCTGTGCTCCAGAGTACTCATGGGGGGGTGGGGACTGGACACTTTGGAGTCACAAAAACACTCTGCCGCCGTCAGGGCTTTTACCGGGGGCAGCACAAGAGGGATGTTGACGACTTATGCCGCCGCTGTGACAACTGCACAGCCAGAAAGGGCCCCACAGGCCACCCTCACGCTCAGCTCCAACAGTTCCCAGTGGGGGCTCCCATGGAGAGGGTGGGAGTGGATGTAGTTGGACCGTTCCCCACCACAGACAGTGGAAACCGCTGGTTTATTCTATTTTTCAGCCAGAAAGCTAGAGCTAACTGAAGCTGAGTTGAATCACGATAGTTTGGTTGCTAATCTGTAACGTTACCCACCTAAGTCGATCCCGTTTGCTTCGACAACAGAAGTGGAAACAACTAACGTTATCATTTCAAATGATATCTTATTAATCTGTTGAAAACAGTGTTGTCGTTGAAAACGTGGGAATACTTGTTTCCCCTCGGTTCGGCGCCTGTACGTTGGGGTTCACCCCGGTGGACGAGAGGGTAGCCTCCCTCCGCCTTCGGGTGGGGGGACGGGTCCTCACTGTTGTTTGTGCTTACGCACCAAATGGCAGTGCAGAGTACCCACCCTTTTTGGAGTCTCTGGGAGGGGTGCTGGAAAGCGCTCCTCCCGGAGATTCCCTCGTCCTCCTGGGGGACTTCAATGCTCATGTGGGCAATGACAGTGAGACCTGGAGGGGCGTGATTGGGAGGAACGGCCCCCCCAATCTGAACCCGAGCGGTGTTTTGTTGTTGGACTTCTGTGCTAGACACGGCTTGTCCATAACGAACACCATGTTCAAGCATAAGGGTGTCCATATGTGCACTTGGCACCAGGACACCCGAGGTCTCAGTTCGATGATAGACTTTGTAGTCGTGTCGTCGGATCTGAGGCCGAATGTCTTGGACACTCGGGTGAGGAGAGGGGCGGAGCTGTCAACTGATCACCACCTGGTGGTGAGTTGGCTACGATGGTGGGGGAAGACGCCGGTCAGGCCTGGCAGGCCCAAACGTAATGTGAGGGTCTGCTGGGAACGGCTGGCAGAATCCCCTGTCAGAAGGAGCTTCAACTCCCACCTCCGGGAGAGCTTCGACCATGTCTCGGGGGAGGCCGGGGACATTGAGTCCGAATGGGCCATGTTCCGGGCCTCCATTGTTGAGGCGGGTTACCGGAGCTGCGGACGCAAGGCGGTCGGTGCATGTCGCGGCGGTAACCCTCGGACTCGGTGGTGGACGCCGGAGGTGAGGAAAGCCGTCAAGCTGAAGAAGGAGGCCTATCGGACTTTGTTGGCTGGTAGGACTCCAGAGGCAGCTGATGTGTACCAGCAGGCCAAGCGGAATGCGGCTTTGGCGGTCGCGGAGGCAAAAACCCGGGCGTGGGAGGAGTTCGGCGAGGCCATGGAGAATGACTTCCGAACGGCTTTGAAATGGTTCTGGACCACCATCCGGCGACTCAGGAGGGGGAAGCAGTGCACTGTCAACGCTGTATATGGTGGGGATGGTGCTCTGCTGATGGTGATGCTCGACCCATCAAGATGCCATCCCGCCGTATCCCGCTGGCACGCCAGGAGGCGGCAGACAAGGCTGTGTTGGAGATGCAGCCGGCGGGTTTCATCAACCCTCTGACAGCCCCTGGGCGGCACCAGTCGTCATGGTTCCTAAGAAGGGAGGCAAGCTGAGGTTCTGTGCGGACTACAGGCGGCTGAATGAGGTAACCAGGAAGGACTCATACCCCTTACCTCGTATCGATGAGTCACTGGACCTGGTTAGGGGGTCCTCCTGGTTCTCCTCACTAGACCTCCGTAGTGGCTACTGGCAGGTGCCTCTCTCCCCAGAGGCCAGAGCCAAAACTGCGTTACATTACATTACATTTAGTCATTTAGCAGACGCTCTTATCCAGAGCGACTTACAGTAAGTACAGGGTACATTCCCCCGAGGGGGGCAAGTAGGGTGAAGTGCCATGCCCAAGGACACAACGTCAGTTGGCATGACCGGGAATCGAACTGGCAACCTTTGGATTACTAGCCCGATTCCCTCACCGCTCAGCCATCTGACTCCCTAACAGCGTTCTCCACTAACAGAGGACACTGGCAGTTCATGGTTCTGTGCTTCGGCCTGTGCAACACGCCAGCTACGTTTGATAGACAGGGTGCTGGATGGCATTCCCCGACAGCAGTGTCTGGTTTACCTTGATGACACCCTGGCCCATGGCAGCTCTTTCCAGTCAGCCCTGGGGCCTACGGTGTGTGCTGAAGCGGGCTCTTTCCAGTCTGCCCTGGGGGCGCTACGGTGTGTGCTGAAGCGGGCTCTTTCCAGTCTGCCCTGGGGGCGCTACGGTGTGTGCTGAAGCGGGTGTCAGCCATTGGGGCTACGGTGCTAAAGCGCAGGTCTAAAGCTCCACCCCGAGAAGTGCCACTTCATGAGGATGGAGGTGGCTGCATGGGGGGAGCAGCAGGGACGCAGACCTACAGATAGTGATACATATAGTGGTAGAGGCGCAGGTGAGGCCACCATGGCAGACCTACAGACAGTGATACATATAGTGGTAGAGGCACAGGTGAGGCCACCATGGGAAGAGGTAACAGACCTACAGACAGTGATACATATAGTGGTAGAGGCGCAGGTGAGGCCACCATGGGAAGAGGTAACAGCGCTCTCACTTGCAACCAAAGGGTTGTGGTCAGAGTTTGTCTGTGTGCAGCTGGCGGATGGCGTGCTCCAGCATGGATGGTGGTCCCAAAAGCATTGCGGGAGGCTGTGCTCCAGAGTACTCATGGGGGACTGGACACTTGACACTTTGGAGTCACAAAAACACTCTGCCGCCGTCAGGGCTTTTACCAGGGGCAGCACAAGAGGGATGTTGACGACTTATGCCGCCGCTGTGACAACTGCACAGCCAGAAAGGGCCCCACACGCTCTCACGCTCAGCTCCAACAGTTCCCAGTGGGGGCTCCCATGGAGAGGGTGGGAGTGGATGTAGTTGGACCGTTCCCCACCACAGACAGTGGAAACCGCTGGTTTATTCTATTTTTCAGCAAGAAAGCTAGAGCTAACTGAAGCTGAGTTGAATCACGATAGTTTGGTTGCTAATCTGTAACGTTACCCACCTAAGTCGATCCCGTTTGCTTCGACAACAGAAGTGGAAACAACTAACGTTATCATTTCAAATGATATCTTATTAATCTGTTGAAAACAGTGTTGTGTAGACACAATAGTTTTTTTGTACATTTTTATTTCAAGTCTCCATCTTCGATGTTTCAGTGAGTGCTGTTGGCTGTGTTGTGTCTTTGCTCCGCAGCTTCACTCGTTGTATATGGAGGATTATAGGGGCCAAAACTAAATAACTAAATACATAAATAATTAAATAATTGAATGGCTAAATACTTGAATGAATACATAATTTTATTATACAAAGCTTAAATAAATGACTAATTATATAATTGAATGGCTAAATACTTGAATGAATACATAATTATATAATACAAAGCTTAAATAAATGACTAATTATATAATTGAATGCCTAATTGACATACACAATGTATAAATTACAAATTAAATGAGACACTAAATATATAAATGTTACATGTTTACAATGTGACTCAGTATTATACAGGAGGGCAGACTCACTATTATACAGGAGGGCAGGCTCACTATTATACAGGAGGGCAGGCTCACTATTATACAGGAGGGCAGGCTCACTATTATACAGGAGGGCAGCCTCACTATTATACAGGAGGGCAGGCTCACTATTATACAGGAGGGCAGGCTCACTATTATACAGGAGGGCAGACTCACTATTATACAGGAGGGCAGGCTCAATATTATACAGGAGGGCAGGCTCACTATTATACAGGAGGGCAGACTAAAAATTATAGAGAAGTGGAATACTTGCAGGTGAAGTGACAGCCATGACTGTGTAGAGAGGATATATAGAAAATGGTTTCTCATTAAATGCAGTCATGAAAGATTTACGGTAGGTGGAATAATTCTACATTTAGCAAGGACATAACAATGTTTTGAGTTTATACATGTAGAAATATGTATGTATGAAGTATACCTTTGTAGTAAATGGTGCGAGTTCATACATCAGATATTTAGAACATTTAAATAATAAATAACTATGCATATACCCCTTACTGCATCCAACATACTTAAAGGTATGGGGCATTTCACTGTGTCTTCATCTTTGGTCCTGGCACTAGACTTTACGTTACTGGTAAGATATAAGTATTTGAGTTATAAACTTGACTTCATAATTTGCTATATTGGATATGTTTTGTATGTTTGTAATACATTGCATGTTACCAAACAAAGTAAACATTTAAATACTTAATTGATAATGTTCTTCAGGTGTTGTACTAGAGATCCTTAAATTCCCACAATTAATCCAATTATATCTTAATACATTATTTTGTCATCTTCATACTTTAGTTTATCAATTAATTTTAGGGATTTACATTTTAAATGCTTGTCGTGAGTGCAGCCTATCACATCTGTAATCATTCTGATCATCAAAGTGTTTCCGAGAGCCCAGAACGCTACCCAGAATGTGCTTCGATGAAGTTACTTTGAATGTAAATTATCTTGCATGCAGATAGTGTTTATGTACAAACTGTGGTAGTAATTCTATTAAGTAATACAATTTAGAGTGCAGCAAGGGACATATCCAATTGTTTTTAATGATCAGCTCTATTCAAAAAACTATATCATGGTAAAGACTCAAGTAATCTGCAGGGAACTTAATATTTACTGTAGATTTTAATTTATCGATACTCAATAATGAATTCCAGTGAACATATTAGCATACTTTTTATTCTTCTTTTATCATACCTTCAGGCAAGCATGTAAAAGAACCAAAAGTGACGGCCTATCAAGCGCCCAAGAGCCAAACAAATAAGAGGACCACCCTGCTGTGTCAGGCCAGTGACATGTTCCCAGACTTGGTGAGGTTTTCATGGAAGATGGAGAGAGAAGACGGCCGGTTGGTGGAGGTGCCTGAAGCAGAGAGAGAAGAGCTGGAGCAGAGGGAGGACGGGAGAGTGACTAGTGTGATCATCATCAAGAACCAAGAGGCTAAAACAAAAAAGTACAGCTGTACTGTAAAGCATGAACTGACTTTATATGAAGTTAAAGTTGACGACATTCCAAAAATACACAAACAAGGTTTCTCTTCATTCCATTTATGTACCTATTTTGAAGTCTCTAAAGTTAATAGGAGAAAAATAGGCTCACCTAAAAATATTTATCCGTTCCAATTTAATTTATATTTATTTATTTTGAAATAACTTCCTATCTGCACAGCTATCTGTTACATAATTATAATAATGCTCTGGCACATCTGTCTCAGAGGAATCTTCTTTTACCACGGCTGCCTCTGCACCAACCTGTCCACCCCAGAATCATACACACGTCTCTCCTGCCGTCCTCGTCCTTGATGGTAAGACACATTTACTATACCGGTGTAAACTGTTTATAAATAGTCAAAACATATTTATTGTTGTATGTCTGTATTTTAAAAGCACATCCTTTTCACGAAATATTTAAGCTTAAATGGATTGATGTAACTGCTATTGGCTTTTATTTCATGGCTAGTAAAAAATTAAAAGATGTTAGAATACTATTTATTGTTTCTTTATAAATCTTACTAAAATGGTATGAAATTCATGATCACCATCACATTAATCTGTACGTCCCTTATGTTGCCTTAGGAGAAATATAATGATTTGCCTGTAAGTGTCAATGTATGGTATCGTTGGTTTATTTCCTTTCCAGAACTGTTGCAGTCCATGTGCAGTGTGAACTTGGCCTCTCTGGTTTACACTGTGATGATAGTGAAGAGCTTGGTGTACTGCTGTGGGCTCTCCCTCCTGCTGCTCCTCAGGGACAAGAAGGGAAGTCCACCCCACACCTGGAGAAAAGCTCATTAAAACCTACAGGCACTGTTCAGTAATATTGCATTACTACTACTGCAGATTTATCCATATCTTGC
The DNA here is from genome assembly GCF_963692335.1 of Osmerus eperlanus. NCBI lineage: Eukaryota > Metazoa > Chordata > Actinopteri > Osmeriformes > Osmeridae > Osmerus > Osmerus eperlanus. Next base: position 1,809,395 of record NC_085023.1, on the reverse strand, counting down.
CTGATGTCGCATAGCATAGAGTGGATGTGGGATATGAAGAAATGGGTAGACATGAATAATTGTGCACGTTGAGTAGCCTTCTGGCATTATTTTCTGTTGGACAAAAATGATGTCCACTCTGTCAAGTGGCATCCAGTGGGGTCTGGACAAAAATATGTTGTGGGAACAAAGTGTTAGAGCCTGGATGGAGGTATTAGGAAACAGTAGTGTTAGTCTAAATTGTTTAAGTTTATGTTTCTGTCTTCTTTTTATTTATATTTTTTTTACAAATACATTTTGTTACAGCTTCATGGGCTATTTTGTGTAGTGCAATTTTTTTGTATGCATGTATATTTGTCTTTTATATTTTAATACTAAAACAAATACTATTTCAATTGAATTAATGAATCAATGACTTAACATGTTAATTAACAGATGAAAATTCAGTAAATCTTTAAGGTACTATATCTAAATGTTACACATTGTCAAAGAAAATGTTTGCATTTTAGCTCTGTATTCATTTAACAGCGTCTGCTGTGTTCTTAAACAACCTTTTAACACAGATGTTCATCTGTACTCTGACCCAGGTGGAATTCATTATTACAGTTGTGAAATGTGGTTAGTGTGTCGAGTTTTCTGGTGAAGAAAAGTATGTTTTTTACTGTGAAAAAACTAGTTGCAGCATAACCACACATCGATTTCAAGCAATCAAGCCTCAGAGATACTGTTTAAGCCACAGATGCATGCACTTGGAACGATAACATTTTTCACATATACTATGATCTGCCCTTAATTTCTTATGTGAATTTATTTTCTCTACAGTCACACCCGTAAAGGTGTGTTTACAAATCCCAAAACATTACCACAAAAAATATAAAGGTATTTCTTTAAAATGGTTCTGCTTTGAACATTCAGTAGCCAAGAGGTGTAGAGAAATGACAAAGTATGAAGTGAACACGTTGTGGAACATGCATTCCCAGTCATAGAGAACATGATCTTTCCAAGGCAAGTTTCCCTTCAGGGACAGATGGGTCATTGTTAACACTGCAGCAGGGGAACTGGAGTCCGCTTACACATGTCAATACAACAATAAAGTCTGTCTCAAAGTCAAATTACACACTGGGAAAATAACAGAAATAATTAGCAGGAAAACAAGGGACCACAAGTTTTAGGAATTCTGCCATGGAATCCTAACAAAAGATAAATGGTAGGGAAAGTTTACATTAACATAGTACCACATTTATTTGTATTTTCTATCAACATCTGTGTTTTAGTTTATGTGATATTAGAATAGATTGTATGATTTGAGATTATCTAAATTACACAAACAAAGAATCTAGTGAAAACTTTTTATTGCCTTGTTTACATACCGTTGATAAAATTACTTTTCTATCAGAAAGCTAACTGTTGGCTGCTGGTGTTGTCTGTGTTGAATGCATAAGAAAACACCCCTAAGCAGCCTTTGGACACTGTATGAATATCTCAAAGTAAGAATAAGTATGTTGAACAACAATCTTTGTTATTTTCCACAAAGAGATATATTGTGTCGACTAAACAGGGAACAGACTGACAAATGTGCTGCTAGGATACTTCGTTTAGAAAGATTATTTAACGTCAACAGCGCCCTCTAGTGGCTCACAAAAAGGAATTGTTGTGAGGTCGGTGTTTGTCAGGAACAAGAACACACACTTCTATGGCCCACCAGTGACAGTAACATGTCAATGGCAACAGAAAACAGGAAATACATTGAGAAGACGTCTGGTTGGTGGAGGTGCCTGAAGCAGCGAGAGAAGACGTCTGGTTGGTGGAGGTGCCTGAAGCAGCAACTGATTGTATAACTAGAGTTGTATGACTCATCCAACACCAACACTGTGATGGGCGAGTCAACAGACCAATTAGCAATGTCACAGAAAATAAGCAATTCCAAGACGTTCCTTGAAAAATGTTTTCATGATTTCATTATTATTATTTATTTCAAATCGTTGCGAACACTTTTTTAAACAAGTATGTATTATATGTACAAATATGTCCACTTAAATGTGCTGAATGAATGAAACGTAAAATAGACATATTTTCCCTCTCTGACTCAAGTTCCCTCCCATTGCGACGCCCTCCAAGTAAGGAACTGGCCTCCTTCACGTCCGCTTACGGAAAATAAACATCCTCGCTCTTGACACGTGGAATCATTCGCTACGGTGTTAACATCAGAGTACTATCACAATGTCAGGAAGAGGCAAAGGAGGCAAGGGACTCGGAAAAGGAGGCGCCAAGCGTCATCGCAAGGTCCTCCGTGACAACATCCAGGGCATCACCAAGCCCGCTATTCGCCGCCTTGCTCGCCGCGGTGGCGTGAAGCGTATCTCAGGCTTAATATACGAAGAGACGCGTGGTGTGCTGAAGGTGTTCCTGGAGAACGTCATCCGTGATGCCGTGACCTACACCGAGCACGCGAAAAGGAAGACCGTGACCGCCATGGACGTGGTCTACGCGCTGAAGCGCCAGGGACGTACTCTGTACGGCTTCGGCGGTTAAAACATCCTCAAGAATATCAACTGAGGTTCAACAAAAAGGCTCTTTTAAGAGCCACCCACATGTTACAGAGTAGAGACTTTGTTTCCATATTGTGGTGTTCGGTGTCTTAATTTAGTGGAGCCTTGTGAAATGATTTGTATATCTAGAATTTATCATCGGTGAATATCTAGAATGTATCCTCGGTGAATCACAATGAACAAACCTAGTTTCGTCCGCAGTGCAAACAACTCCCGCGTCAAGTGCTTCGATTCAATACCAGTCTAGTAATCCATTTTAGGCTAATGGAGCACCAAATATACTGACAATTGCTGAAATGCTTTAATTTGTATTTCGGTGGTCATGTCGTATCCGAAGCATTTGATGGTATTGTAAAGGGGTTCATTATTCAGGCTTCAACTCTTAATAGGCTACTATAAATGGGTTATATTAGCCGGATATGGGGAGAGCGTTTGACCGAGATGTATCGGGTTCAAATCACCCTGTACTGTGCGTCACTTTAGATACAAGCATCTACTCCGTTTCTGGTTAAACTACGCGGTAAACTGCTGAGGGAGTTCGGCGCAACTTCCTAGTTTTGAGTATCCCCATCTCCTCCAAGCAAGCATACAGCAAACATTTCCGCTGTGACATTAATGATTGATGAAGATGATTGGCTGAGGATTTTTGCAGTCTAAAACGGTTTCTATATTTTCCTTTCAATTATCATAATAACTGTAGATTATGATTACTGAAGGGAAAGGGAGCAATCGGTAAATCCCACGCACGCGCAGTATATTTCAGTATAGCTTGCGAAAATCACATCCCATCTGAGTGCAGCGATTAGCAGGAGGCGTGCCTCAAAATTAGCATGTCTCCCGCTATATATACCGGGTAACCAGCTAGCCCTCATCATTCGTGTCTGAGAAGTACTGATACCTGACAATGCCTGAGCCAGCAAAATCCGCGCCCAAAAAGGGCTCCAAGAAAGCCGTTTCCAAGACCGCCGCAAAGAGCGGCAAGAAGCGCAGAAAGTCCAGGAAGGAGAGTTACGCCATCTACGTGTACAAGGTACTGAAGCAGGTCCACCCTGACACTGGTATCTCCTCCAAGGCCATGGGAATCATGAACTCCTTCGTCAACGATATTTTCGAGCGTATCGCCGGAGAGTCGTCTCGCCTGGCTCACTACAACAAGCGTTCAACCATCACCTCCAGGGAGATCCAGACCGCCGTCCGCCTGCTGCTCCCCGGTGAGCTGGCCAAACACGCCGTGTCCGAGGGCACCAAGGCCGTGACCAAGTACACCAGCTCCAAGTAAACGGGCTCCTTCAAATTTACCCCAAAGGCTTTTTTAAAAGCCACCCACTGTTCTCTAAAATTGAGAAAGGTCCATCACATTTGCTTTAAAATGTCTTCCTGTATTTTATATGAACCAACTCCTGATCTCTGAACAGGGACAGGTCAGTCTACTCTTTACAGCCGAAAGCGTATATTCTGCAAACAAATACGACAGTAGTGTTTCAATGTCTTAAGCACAGTGCAATAGTAACATCTCGATTCCTCAGCAATCTCAACGTTGTCTTTACAGTATGTGCCTGTGTAGCCCAGGTTAATATGGACAAGTGAATTAGATATAAATTATCGATACATTTGCTTAACAGATCATTCTTTCATTGTATGTAAATATTCAATACGTGCATACAATGGCTGTTTTTTTTTTTTTTTTAATAGTAGTAACCACTTTTGCAGCTGTAGTTCATCACGTTGCTGCAATGTCATCGGGCGCGCAACTTGAGCGTCCTGTGGAAAGGCGCGAATGGAGACAAATATCTCCAAACAAGTACAATGAAGTTTAGGATTTGAGTTGAACGTAAGGAAGTTGACAAACGGTAGACAAAACGAAACCCGAAACGATGGAAACTTAGATCTGAGGATCCATGGATAAAGACTTCTGAAATGGATATTGTTTGTTTCGTTTATTTTTACAGGGACAATACACATTAATCAACGTTTCAGTAAAAGTGAAGGTTTTAGCCAGTGGCTAATTCAACCGCAATCCCTGGGCTGGTTATATCCTGGTTGGTTCTGGCTGTTGAAGACTTGACAACGGTCATCATCACTCCTCAGCGGCTCGTCATCTGCAGCATCGTTGCTGTCTGAACTTGTAACCAAAGGGGTGGGAGGGAACTGAGGGCTATCAGGGAAGCACTGGACTTCAAACCTGAGATCTCAGTGGATAGTTATGTTTTTTATTAGTTGTTGGGTCAAAATCACCATAAAGTGCCTTTGAGACATCACAATTTACAAAATAAAAAAATAGATTTTCCATTTAACTTCATGTGTTGTATTAAGGGGGTCATAGAATGATTTTATAGGGTATTTCACACTGTTCCTTAATTAGAAGGTTGTTGGTTAGATTCCCGGCCGTGCCAAATGACGTTGTGTCCTTGGGCAAGGCACTTCACCCTACATGTCTCTGTACTTACTGGAAGTTGCTCTGGATAAGTGTCTGCTAAATGACTAAATGTATATAATTACTACTTATCTCTAAATATATAGAAGTATTTGACATTTGAGTTGGTTGCTTTATATTAAGTTCACTAAAGTATTGTGTGTACTTGTTGCTGGTGATAATCAACAAGAGCGCCATCACCGAAGTGTCCAGTTGTCGTCGTAGCTGACGTTGTTGTTTGTTCCCTGCCCAGACCCCATGGGCGATGCCTACCCGGTGCCCCGTCCCCCTCAACAGAAGCCCCCCCAGCTGTCTGCCAGAGAGAGGAGGAGGCTGGCCATCAACTCCAAATTGCACAAAGTAACTTCACATATCTATCTATGTTGGAAATGTAGAGAGAATTCATGATACTAATACAAGTTTCTTTCAACTAGTGCAAGGTTTAGACTGGTACAGAGTTTGGTCCTTAAGTATGAGAGTCTAAATCTCTCTCTGTGGTTCAGGACAGGGAGGCTGCAAGATTACATAATCCTTATTCTAGCTCTAGCTACGTAACCAAGGTTAATTTATACTTCTGAAGTAGCCTGCTCCATGTCAGGATAAAAGTCAAGCTAAATTAAGATGTGTTGCAAATGATTTCTAACAGGCAGAAACAGAATCTCAATCTTACGTAATTCAGTCTAGTAAATTCCTGCGCGCAAAGCACTTTAGTCGGTGTTCGGAAACTTAAGGGCAGACTTTTTGAACTGCAGACATGAAAGAATTTACGTGTTTTTTCATCTCCAAAGAATGTATTAATTTAAATAAACAAGTCTCTAAAAGTAAAATAAAGTCTAAAAGCCTCTATATTACTTCATCCTCTCCTTCAAGCTTCCCCAATGTTATAGGTGCAATATTGTTGCCATGGGTGTATCCAGGCCCACTGGAAGACTCAGGGGATGACTGCCTGGTGCCCCCAGGGTTGAAAAAAACGTTGTTCAAGCCCTTCAAACAGACACAGTCTGCTACTGTCCAAACCCTTCAAACGGCCACAGTCTGCTACTGTACAAGCCCTTCAAACGGCAACAGTCTGCTACCGTCCAAGCCCTTCAAACGGACACAGTCTGCTACTGTCCAAGCCCTTCAAACGGCCACAGTCTGCTACTGTCCAAGCCCTTCAAACAGACACAGTCTGCTACTGTCCAAGCCCTTCAAACAGACAGTCTGCTACTGTCCAAGCCCTTCAAACAGCCACAGTCTGCCACAGTCTAAGGAGTCAGGTGGCTGAGCGGTTATGGAATTGGGCTAGTAATCAACGTCATTCGGCTCTGCCAAATGACGTTGTGTGTGTGGGTAAGGCACTTCACCCTACTTGCCTCGGGGGAATGTCCCTGTACTTCGCTCTGGATAAGAGCGTCTGCCAAATGACTAAATGTACTTACTGTAAGTCACTCTGGATAAGAGCGTCAGCTAAATGACAATAAAATGTAAATGTATAAGCATGGATATGTGGAGGCAGACTATGTTAATTGGAAATCTGGGGCAGCTGGCCATACACTGTCAGCCAGAATAGTAATGATTGTATGTGGATTAAATACGCACGTGTTATATAATGATATATTCTGAGTCCTGCTGAGCAATTTTAAATGACAGTTCTGCCAAGCAAAGTGTGCTACAGTTGGGGTCACCTTCTGATCGGAAAGTCTGTGCAATAACACTTATTTCAGGTAATCCATTTTAGTCATTGTTATCTTTCCACTTATGCTTTATAAGGGAGTTGGAGTACTCAAATTCTGTTTATAAAAAATTAACATTACAGGACGTACGATTAAGACGTATGACTAGGAAAACATTTGCCTTCTCGTTTAAACAGTGAGGTGGCTCTTAAGAGCCTTTGTGGGTTTAGAGATCACATGATCACGGACGTCTAGGCGCGCTCTCCGCGGATGCGGCGGGCCAGCTGGATGTCCTTGGGCATGATGGTGACCCTCTTGGCGTGGATGGCGCACAGGTTGGTGTCCTCGAACAGACCGACCAGGTAAGCCTCGCTGGCCTCCTGCAGAGCCATCACGGCGGAGCTCTGGAAACGCAGATCGGTCTTGAAATCCTGGGCGATTTCCCTCACCAGGCGCTGGAAAGGCAGCTTGCGGATGAGCAACTCGGTGGACTTCTGGTAACGACGGATCTCTCTCAGAGCCACGGTTCCGGGCCTGTAACGATGGGGCTTCTTCACACCACCGGTGGCTGGCGCACTCTTACGAGCGGCCTTGGTGGCGAGCTGCTTCCTCGGGGCTTTGCCGCCGGTAGATTTACGAGCTGTCTGCTTGGTTCTTGCCATGATACTTGTCTTTTTGTCGACGAGTTTGAAGTAAGTCTTGGGAGAAAGGATAAGGAAGTATATATGGTCGGCTTGTCGTCCGCTGATTGGACTTCTCTCCCGAGCAGACTGATTGGCAAACCGTCGACACCTTCTCCGTTGGCAATTGGACACGGGGACGGAGGTCAGTTCCCGCCCACATTTGAAACCTTCTGGCTCCGCCCTCATCCTCCTTCCGTTGCACCGCTGCGCAGTGGTGGGCAAGTAGGCGATTATTAAAATAATAAACTCATTTCTGCATTTTAGATCGTGCTTGTGAGTGTTCCCACCAAAGACAACCCGTACATGAATGCAATCATTGAAATATGTAAAGTTAATGTGCATATTGACCAAAAGCAATTGAGCCTTATCCAGACTATTTCTGTAAGGGATGCACCCGCTTCTACAACGTTTGCAGACGTGACGTGAGATTGAGCAGCAAAGTAAACCATTTAGGTTTACTTAGTGGCGGAACTTAATTAAGTGGTTCCAGTGTAGCGATAAGGCTTATTCTGTGTAATGTATTATGTACCTTTCATATAAGAGTTGTAAGACAATGCGCTTTTGAAGAGTTTAGTGGGTGGCTCTTAAAAGAGCCTTTGGATAAAGTGAGACTGAGGTTTAGTCTTTACTTGGCCTTGACGGCCTTCTCGGTCTTCTTAGGAAGAAGTACCGCCTGGATGTTGGGCAGCACTCCACCCTGAGCGATCGTAACGCCTCCGAGAAGTTTGTTGAGCTCCTCGTCGTTGCGGACGGCCAGCTGCAGGTGACGGGGGATGATACGAGTCTTCTTGTTGTCACGAGCCGCGTTGCCGGCCAACTCCAGGATCTCAGCGGTGAGGTACTCGAGCACGGCTGCCAGGTAGACGGGTGCGCCAGCTCCCACACGTTGAGCATAGTTGCCCTTGCGGAGAAGCCTGTGAACACGACCCACGGGGAACTGGAGCCCGGCGCGGGATGACCTGGTCTTGGCCTTAGCCCTGGCTTTGCCTCCGGTTTTGCCTCTTCCGCTCATCTTCGTGATATATCTGTTTGAAACGAGTGATGACAAGCGTCGTCGGAGCACAGACTTTATAGGCTAGCTGACGGTAAACGGCTTTCATTGGTCACAATGTCGGTCGGGACTTGATCCAATCGTAGGTGGCGACAATCTCGGGGGTGGAGCCATTCTCTCCGCAGAAGGCGCGTTTGGTGGTCTTGTCTCCCCCACCCAGGTGGTTCATCGCCACCTGTGGCTGTCGCTAACGATAGTTAATGGAGGTAACTCCAGTTCTATGAGTGGAGCGGAGCCCCATAGGGGAGCTCTGCTCCTATTGGTTTACCCGCTGCCTAGTGCAGCTAATGACTGAAGATCAAAATATACACACACCTGTCACTCACACAGGTGCCCTATATAAGGGGGTGACAGCCGTCACTCATCCTCCCAAAAGTATTAATACAGCCGGGTTGAATAAGTCGAGCTGGGCCTGCAGCCCTATGGGGCTCCGCTCCACTCATAGAACTGGAGTTCTATTTCGTGGAGCTCCGCCCCATAGGGGAGCTCTGCTCCTATTGGTTTACCCGCTGCCTAGTGCAGCTAATGACTGAAGATCAAAATATACACACACCTGTCACTCACACAGGTGCCCTATATAAGGGGGTGACAGCCGTCACTCATCCTCCCAAAAGTATTAATACAGCCGGGTTGAATAAGTCGAGCTGGGCCTGCAGCCCTATGGGGCTCCGCTCCACTCATAGAACTGGAGTTCTATTTCGTGGAGCTCCGCCCCATAGGGGAGCTCTGCTCCTATTGGTTTACCCGCTGCCTAGTGCAGCTAATGACTGAAGATCAAAATATACACACACCTGTCACTCACACAGGTGCCCTATATAAGGGGGTGACAGCCGTCACTCATCCTCCCAAAAAATTCAGCACGGGTTGCTCGAATTTAGTGGCTTGAAGATTAAAGAATATCTGAAATGAGCGTTTCCATTCCACCGCTTCCGCGCAAGGCTCTTTTAAGAGCCCAATGCCGGTGCCGTTTCTTGGAGGCCGATGGAGACCACCACGAATTTTGTTTCGTGTGCTTGGGACCTCGGCATGCCAGGGACGGTTTGGTGAACCCTCCTGTCTGCTTGTCGTGCGCTGGCCTCTCCGTCTCGGAGAGGCGGCTGCGTCACGACTTCTTTCAGGTGGAGGAGCCCCTCGAAGATGTGGTCTCCGCTCTGCTCTCCGAGGAGGAGAGTTCAGAATTTGAGGACCACCTCGAGGCGGCTATTGAGGTGCACGCGCCTGGGCGGGAACCTCCTGTGGAGGCTTTCTGCCCAAGCGTGTTGCGTTCAACCCCCCCGCACTTCTCTGAGGTAAAAGGGCGCGAGTTGACCTCGACCTCAGAGGATGACGAAGAGCCGGCTCCCGCCCCTCCCGTCTCCTCAGCGCTGTCTCGCAGGGCAGACTTCCCGTCTGTCATCGCGAAGGCAGCCGAAATCATGGGCGTTCCCCTGCCGGCCTCTCCTCCTGTGGAGGAAGATGACCCGTGGGATGTCGGCCCTCATGCAAAACGCAGTAAGGCCTCGAAGCCCTTATGCCCCACTATGCCGAGACTGGCAGATTATGTGCAGGGCTCATGGGAAGCGCCAGCGGTGGCTAACGCCCCGGTCAAGGCGCTCCTCCCGTTCACGAGGGTGAGCGGGCTGGGTGAGGCAGCGAAGTCCGGTCCCCCACCCTTGGAACCGTCCCTCGCCGCTTACCTGGTGCCAGGGGCGAGCGCTTGGTTGACGGCGAGGAAGGCGACCCTGCCATCATCCCGGGACAAGCTTACTGCCTCTCTGGCAGACAAGGCGTATGTCTGGGGTGCGCAGGCAGCGGCTGCCTCTGGGAACGCCGCCCTTCTGACGGCGGCGGTCTCCAAACTCTCCACGGAGAGGCCTGAGGGACTGTCGGCCGAGGAGACGTCGTGGGTTGCCAGGATGGCATCTGCCGCGCTCCACCTGAATCAGGGGGCAGCGATTTGCGCTGGCAGGGCGATGGGACACAGCGTTGTGGTTCATCGCCACCTGTGGCTGTCGCTAACAGCCATGAGGGAGGCGGACAAGTCCGCCCTACTCAACGCTCCCGTGGCTAGCGAGGGCCTGTTCGGACCGGCTGTGGCGTCAGCCTCCGAACGCTTCTCGCGCCTGGAGGAGGAGAGGAAGCACCTGCTAGGGCATATGCCCCTGCAGAAGAAACCTCACGCTGCTCCATTCTCTGTTTCCTCCGGTACCTCGCAAAGCAGGAGGAAACGAGCTCGCCGTCCGGTGGCACGAGCGGCCGCTGCGACGCAGGCTGCTCCTCCCGCGGCACCTGTTCCACCCTTGGCTGTTCCCCCCGAGAGAGCGGGTCACAGCCGCCCGCCTAACGCCAGCTGGCGTGGTGGCGGAGGGGGAAGGAAGAGGAGAGCGTGACTGGCGGCGGGGACCGAGGCTTCGGTCCCCACCCCGTTCTATCTGAATGAAATAAAGAGGCTTGGACCTCCACTCTACTCTTTCCCTGAAAGACAAGTGTTCCATTCAGTGCCTCTTACGCCTTCGACGAGTACAGAGCTGAGCACTCGTACTGTTGTCGAGCGGGTTAATGAGTTGGTTTCGGTTCGCGAGTTGTCCTCAACGAGTGACGCCGAACCATCAAGCACTGCACTCGTAGCGGAGTCTGGCCCAGCTAGCAAGCGTGTGGCCAGACCGCTACCCGTCTCTGTGCACCTTGACACAGCGTGTGACTCTGTTGTCACGTTACAAGAACCATCACTGCGGCTGTGCGCCCAGAGCTCTGACCGCACTGTGAGACCTCTTGAAGCTCATAGCTCAGACAGAGCTCAGACCTCTCTTGGTCAGGGGGCGCAGCCCCAGCCCTTTCGAGTCGACCCCACCTTGGGCTGTGCGCCGATTCGGTGCACAGCGGCGGCTGGGGTCAGACAAGAGTACGGCCGTTTCCTGTCTGCGGCTCCGCAGCTACACGCACGCCCGCTCTCTCTGCGTTATGCAGAGTGGCGAGAGTCATGCTCACTGCCAAGCTGGCTAGACAGGATACTGAGAGAGGGTTGTGCCATCCAGTTCATGCGGACTCCCCCTCCTTTCAGAGGAGTGAGGGAGACACGCTTGTCCTGCCCGCTGAAAGCACTCGCTCTCCGGACGGAGATAGCGAGCTTGCTGACCAAAGGGACAGTGATCCCGGTCCCCAGAGATCAGGAGAACTCGGGTCTCTACTCCCCTTATTTTTTGGTTCCCAAGAAAAACGGGGGGATGAGGCCGATTCTAGACCTGAGGGTGCTCAACGAGAGTGTGGCCAAACGGCCCTTTCGCATGCTGACGATAAAGCGTTTGCTGACTTGTGTACAGCGGAACGACTTTGGGATCAGCATAGATCTGAAGGACGCGTATTTCCATGTGCCTATCAAACAGAAGCACAGGAGATTTCTGCGTTTTGCCTTCGAAGGGAAAAAGTACGAGTACACGCGCCTGCCGTTTGGTTACGCGCTGGCTCCTCGAACTTTCTCCAAGTGCGTGGAAGCAGCTCTAGAACCGTTACGGCGGAGAGGAATACGCATTCTGGCGTACCTCGACGACCTGTTAGTTCTAGCTCAGTCTCCGGACAGAGCTATCCAGGACGCGACCTCACTGGTGAGTCAGCTCAGCCAGTTGGGGTTCGCTGTCAACTGGGAGAAGAGCGCTCCATGGCCCGCTCAACAGTTTACCTACCTAGGTATCCATTTGGACACTGTTGGGATGAGAGCCAGACTGTCGGCGCCACGGAGAGAGGCTATTTCATTAGCTCTCCGCGCGTTCCGGGTCTCACGCACAATCACCGCACTGTCGGCGATGTCCCTATTGGGGTTGATGGCGGCGGCTCATGTAGTAGTGCCATTAGGCCTGTTATACATGCGCAAGCTGCAGAGATGGTTTGCTCAGTTGCGGTTGGATCCTGTGCGACACCGCCGCAGACTGCTAGTGATACCGAGATCAGTCAAAACCGATCTGAACCATTGGAGAGACCCGCGCGTCATGGCGCGCGGAGTCGACATGGGCAGAGTGACATCTCTCTATCCGGTCTTTACGGACGCGTCCTTGACCGGGTGGGGTGGAGTATGTCAGGCGGGCTCGATAGGAGGAAGATGGGAACCGTCAGAGACGCGTCACATCAACCTCCTGGAGCTCGAAGCGGTTCGACTGACTCTGTGCCATTTCGCGCTGGTGTTGAAGGATCAAAACGTTCTCGTCAGATCCGACAACAGGGTGACGGTGTCTTACATCAACAGACAGGGAGGGGTGCGCTCTCCAGCACTTCACCGCTTAGCGGAGGAAGTGTGGACTTGGGCTTTCACGCACCTACGCTCCCTGAGAGCTCTGCACATTCCAGGTCTGCTCAACGAGGGAGCGGACCTGATGTCAAGAGGCGGCCCGAGAGAGGACGAATGGAGGTTGAAACCGTCCATCGTGTCTCTGATCTGGGCACGTTTCGGCCGAGCACAGGTGGATCTGTTTGCGTCACGAGCCAACACACAGTGTCTTCTGTGGTTCTCGCTGCGCGCACAGGACAGACCTCCGCTTGGAGTCGATGCATTCGCGCACCGTTCCTGGCCGAGAGGTCTGCTATACGCATTTCCACCTCTGGCCTCCATCCTCCCCTTGCTGGCTCGGGTGAGGTCGGACGGGCTGTCGGTCATTCTGATAGCCCCCGATCGCCCCGGAGCCCCATGGTTCCCAGAGATGATGGGGATGCTGGTGGGCGGGCCTTGGCCCATACCTCATCAGACGGATGCGCTCTCTCAGGCCGGAGGCCTGGTGAAGAGCCCTCCAGTGATCGGAGGCCCACTTATGGCTTGGCTACTGAGAGGGAACTCTTAGAGCGCCGGGGTCTGTCTGATGCTGTCATTCAGACCATTCAGAGTGCGCGCGCACAATCTACTGCTAGAGGGTACGCGTCGCGCTGGCGAGCCTTCATGCAATGGTGTGGAAAACAGAACCTTGACCCGGTCTCATGTCCGGTCGAAATGTTCTTGTGTTTCTTACAATCGTTGTTTGACGAGGGCTTAGCCGCGAGCACGGTTCGTGTTTACGCGGCTGCCGTTTCGGCATGTCACGAAGGGTTCGCCAAAACGACGCTGTTCAGCCACCCGCTGGTCAAGCGTTTTCTGGCTGGGGTGTGTAGGCTCAGGCCGCCTCCGAGAGCGTCAACACCTACATGGGATTTATCTCTGGTGTTAGACGCTCTGTGTGGGCCACCTTTCGAGCCCATAGACGATGTGTCATTACGTCTGCTTTCTCTCAAGACGAGTCTGCTTCTCGCTTTGACTACGGCTAAGCGAGTGAGCGACTTGTGCGCTTTGTCAACACGCGCGGATTGTTTGGTCATCTCGGGTGATCGAACAAGAGCGGTGTTGCGTCCTAACCCGGCTTTTATCCCCAAGGTGATTAGCCGAGCGTTCAGGGCACAAAGCTGCGAACTGAGAGCCTTTTTCCCACCTCCGCACAGCGGAGAGGAGGAAAGACGCTTACATAGCCTGTGCCCAGTGCGCGCTCTCTCGCGCTATCTGGAATGCACAGCAAGCATCAGATCTTCTCCCCAGTTACTGATCTGCTACGGTGGATCGAGAGCTGGCTTGCCACTCTCCAAACAGAGACTTTCTCACTGGCTCTGCGAGGCTATTGGTCTCGCGTACGAGTCTATGAGATGTCCCGTGCCACCTGGCATTCGGGCTCATTCCACCCGAGGAGTGGCGGCATCTGCCGCCATCCTCAGGGGTGTAGGAGTGGAGGAGATTTGTGAAGCGGCGTCTTGGTCGTCGCCTTCACCATTTGTGCGATATTATCTATTGGACGTTTCCTCCTCATCTTTTGCGCATTCTGTCCTCAGCATGGCTGGTGGATCAAGTGTAGCGAGATGACAACTCGCAAGGTTCTTGTGGGCCCTAGATGCGAGTTGTTCGTTGGGTTTATCGCCAAGTGTGGGACAGTCAGACATTCTCAGTTGAGATGTCTATACTGTATGTGTTCTGTTGCCCCTCCAGCTTAGCTGTTGTGCAGGCGAGAGGAACAACATGAGTTTTTAAGTAAACTCTCCTGTTTTCACCCTGGACGGCTCTCTGTCACAGTAGCGGCCTGACCAGGAGGACAGACCCTGTGTATTATTTACATCAGCAGGTCTGTCCTCGGTGCCTTGTGAGATTATGTGTCTTTTAGATCTAGTCTCGCTGGGGGTATATCTGGCCTCGCTCGCTCCGCCTAAACCAATAGGAGCAGAGCTCCCCTATGGGGCGGAGCTCCATGAAATAGAACGATAGTTAATGGAGGTAACTCCAGTTCTATGAGTGGAGCGGAGCCCCATAGGGCTGCAGGCCCAGCTCGACTTATTCAACCCGGCTGTATTAATACTTTTGGGAGGATGAGTGACGGCTGTCACCCCCTTATATAGGGCACCTGTGTGAGTGACAGGTGTGTGTATATTTTGATCTTCAGTCATTAGCTGCACTAGGCAGCGGGTAAACCAATAGGAGCAGAGCTCCCCTATGGGGCTCCGCTCCACTCATAGAACTGGAGTTACCTCCATTAACTATCGTTACGTTTCTCGTCAGATTATTTGGCTCACTGGAAAACGTTTTCTCGTTTTGCACGACTGCCGTTTTAAATACTATTGGGGGCAAATGGCACAGACAACACGGTGCGCAGAGCTCCCTCCGCGAGGCCAACGGTGATGATTTGAGCCGGCCACAACAAAACATAGAGTGCCTCCGGTCCACATACCATTTTATTTTGAACGTTGAAAAGGCTGCTTGCTGCCCGATTTACTTCTAGACCGCAGCTCAATTCCAACAGGGATTTTTAGCCCGTTGTTCACCGGGAGAAAACACAAGTGCCAACGGATAGCAGCCACGGAGAGAAGCAGGGTTGGGGGTTGAGTCTACACAGTTCTCATGTCGTATTTAAACCCAGCCCTCTGATCGGCGCAGCGCTACACAGCAGAGAGCAGCCTCGCATATTCAAATCGCACACGTCCCACGAGTGTTAAGACATGGCAGAAGTCGCTCCAGCTCCCGCTCCAGCCAAGGCACCCAAGAAGAAGGCGGCAGCCAAGCCCAAGAAAGCTGGACCCACCGTTGGCGAGCTGATCGTCAAGGCGGTGTCCGCTTCCAAGGAGAGAAGCGGCGTGTCCCTGGCAGCGGTCAAGAAAGCCCTGGCGGCTGGCGGCTACGACGTAGAGAAGAACAACTCCCGCGTCAAGATCGCAGTGAAGAGCCTCGTCACCAAAGGAACCTTGGTCCAGACCAAAGGAACAGGCGCTTCTGGCTCTTTTAAGATCAACAAGGAGGCGGAGGCCAAGGCAAAGAAGCCCGTTAAGAAGGTCGCCGCTCCGAAAGTCAAAAAGGCAGTCGCCAAGAAACCCGTTGCTGCCAAGAAGCCCAAGAAGGTGGTTGCGAAGAAGCCCGCGGCTGCCAAGAAGTCACCCAAGAAGGTTAACAAACCCGCGGCAGCCAAGAAGGCGACCAAGAGCCCCAAGAAGGCGAAGAAGCCCGCAACACCCAAGAAAACAGTGGCCAAGACCCCCAAGAAGGCAGCTAAGGCAGCGAAGCCCAAAGCCGCCAAGCCCAAGGCGGCCAAGGCAAAGAAAGCAGCGCCTAAGAAGAAGTAAATCTTCGTCCGTGTCTGTGTCCGTATCACAAAAAAGGCTCTTTTAAGAGCCACCCACCTCTCCTGAAAAGCGCATGTCCATGTTGTGCCCCTGTACCAAACACTTTCACATGCATGATGGTGTTTCATCACGCTCAGTACATTTGTAGCGTGGGAGTCTTTGGAACTTTATTACAGGCCACTTCTGTTGCAACTTAAATTACCTTGGTCTCAAACATGAGCTAAATCTCAGGGACGTCCAATATGAAAACAAAGTAGCCAGCCCGTACCAGAGGTAGAAGTGATACTTGTTACGAGTCCGCCACAAATCGATGATAAGATACAAAGAGCAAATAAACCCGTTGCAATGGCATTTCCCATTTGACATAGTCTAGCGAGAAAACCATATGACAGATGAAGAAAATGTATGATACAGCTAGCTAATTTGAGAAATAATCGTTGCATGAGACTTTTATTTGTGAAAGTGTTTCGTGTAACTGTAGCGCTGCACATAAATTGTGCTTCTGCTATTAGCAGCGTGCACATAGTTGCTTTGAATATTAAGAGTGCAAATCCAATTTAAAACCACCATCACCAACTGGATAATTCTAGGCCTATATCTCTGGTAAATTTGTATGTGGATATATCAAATTGTTCACACTACACGATTGACTATTTTAACCTACAGTGAACTTTGCATTCATTCATTCATTCATCCATGCCACATTAATGTATGTGATTGGCGCCTTAAACGAGGAGCGACGGAATGAACAAAGCCATTCTCTCCCGCCTTCTGCGGGAATGGCTCCACCCCCGAGTTTGTCGCCACCTACGATTGGATCAAGTCCAGACCGACATTGTGACCAATGAAAGCTGTTTACCGTCAGCTAGCCTATAAAGTCTGTGCTCCGACAGACGCTTATCATTACTCATTTCAAACAAATATATCACGAAGATGAGCGGAAGAGGCAAAACCGGAGGCAAAGCCAGGGCTAAGGCCAAGACCAGGTCATCCCGCGCCGGGCTCCAGTTCCCCGTGGGTCGTGTTCACAGACTTCTCCGCAAGGGCAACTATGCTCAACGTGTGGGAGCTGGCGCACCCGTCTACCTGGCAGCCGTGCTCGAGTACCTCACCGCTGAGATCCTGGAGTTGGCCGGCAACGCGGCTCGTGACAACAAGAAGACTCGTATTATCCCCCGTCACCTGCAGCTGGCCGTCCGCAACGACGAGGAACTCAACAAACTTCTCGGAGGCGTTACGATCGCTCAGGGTGGAGTGTTGCCCAACATCCAGGCGGTACTTCTTCCTAAGAAGACCGAGAAGGCCGTCAAGGCCAAGTAAAGACTAAACCTCAGTCTCACTTTACCCAAAGGCTCTTTTAAGAGCCACCCACTAAACTCTTCAAAAGCGCATTGTCTTACAACTCTTAACCCTTGTGTTATCTTCGGGTCATTCTGACCCACCGTCGTATTGCGACAACTTTACCGCATACCAAAGTGAATCATTTTCTTTTAACCGTTGTGCTGTCTCAGACCCAGGGTCTGGGCAGGGAACAAACAACGTCAGCTACGACGACAACTGGACACTTCGGATGGCGCTCTTGTTGATTATCACCAGCAACAAGTACACACAATACTTTAGTGAACTTAATATAAAGCAACCATGTCAAATACTTCTATATATTTAGTCATTTAGCAGACACTTATCCAGAGCAACTTCCAGTAAGTACAGAGACATGTAGGGTGAAGTGCCTTGCCCAAGGACAACGTCATTTGGCACGGCCGGGAATCTAACCAACAACCTTCTAATTAAGGAACAGTGTGAAATACCCTATAAAATCATTCTATGACCCCCTTAATACAACACATGAAATTAAATGGAAAATCTCTTTTATTTTGTAAATTGTGATGTCTCAAAGGCACTTTATGGTGATTTTGACACAACAAATAATAAAAAACATAACTATCCACTGAGATCTCAGGTTTGAAGTCCAGTGCTTCCCTGATAGCCCTCAGTTCCCTCCCACCCCTTTGGTTACAAGTACAGACAGCAACGATGCTGCAGATGACGAGCCGCTGAGGAGTGATGATGACCGTTGACAAGTCTTCAACAGCCAGAACCAACCAGGATATGACTGCACTTTTACTGAAACGTTGATTAATGTGTATTGTCCCTGTAAAAATAAACGAAACAAACAATATCCATTTCAGAAGTCTTTATCCATGGATCCTCAGATCTAAGTTTCCATCGTTTCGGGTTTCGTTTTGTCTACCGTTTGTCAACTTCCTTACGTTCAACTCAAATCCTAAACTTCATTGTACTTGTTTGGAGATATTTGTCTCCATTCGCGCCTTTCCACAGGACGCTCAAGTTGCGCGCCCGATGACATTGCAGCAACGTGATGAACTACAGCTGCAAAAGTGGTTACTACTATTAAAAAAAAAAAAAAAACAGCCATTGTATGCACGTATTGAATATTTACATACAATGAAAGAATGATCTGTTAAGCAAATGTATCGATAATTTATATCTAATTCACTTGTCCATATTAACCTGGGCTACACAGGCACATACTGTAAAGACAACGTTGAGATTGCTGAGGAATCGAGATGTTACTATTGCACTGTGCTTAAGACATTGAAACACTACTGTCGTATTTGTTTGCAGAATATACGCTTTCGGCTGTAAAGAGTAGACTGACCTGTCCCTGTTCAGAGATCAGGAGTTGGTTCATATAAAATACAGGAAGACATTTTAAAGCAAATGTGATGGACCTTTCTCAATTTTAGAGAACAGTGGGTGGCTTTTAAAAAAGCCTTTGGGGTAAATTTGAAGGAGCCCGTTTACTTGGAGCTGGTGTACTTGGTCACGGCCTTGGTGCCCTCGGACACGGCGTGTTTGGCCAGCTCACCGGGGAGCAGCAGGCGGACGGCGGTCTGGATCTCCCTGGAGGTGATGGTTGAACGCTTGTTGTAGTGAGCCAGGCGAGACGACTCTCCGGCGATACGCTCGAAAATATCGTTGACGAAGGAGTTCATGATTCCCATGGCCTTGGAGGAGATACCAGTGTCAGGGTGGACCTGCTTCAGTACCTTGTACACGTAGATGGCGTAACTCTCCTTCCTGGACTTTCTGCGCTTCTTGCCGCTCTTTGCGGCGGTCTTGGAAACGGCTTTCTTGGAGCCCTTTTTGGGCGCGGATTTTGCTGGCTCAGGCATTGTCAGGTATCAGTACTTCTCAGACACGAATGATGAGGGCTAGCTGGTTACCCGGTATATATAGCGGGAGACATGCTAATTTTGAGGCACGCCTCCTGCTAATCGCTGCACTCAGATGGGATGTGATTTTCGCAAGCTATACTGAAATATACTGCGCGTGCGTGGGATTTACCGATTGCTCCCTTTCCCTTCAGTAATCATAATCTACAGTTATTATGATAATTGAAAGGAAAATATAGAAACCGTTTTAGACTGCAAAAATCCTCAGCCAATCATCTTCATCAATCATTAATGTCACAGCGGAAATGTTTGCTGTATGCTTGCTTGGAGGAGATGGGGATACTCAAAACTAGGAAGTTGCGCCGAACTCCCTCAGCAGTTTACCGCGTAGTTTAACCAGAAACGGAGTAGATGCTTGTATCTAAAGTGACGCACAGTACAGGGTGATTTGAACCCGATACATCTCGGTCAAACGCTCTCCCCATATCCGGCTAATATAACCCATTTATAGTAGCCTATTAAGAGTTGAAGCCTGAATAATGAACCCCTTTACAATACCATCAAATGCTTCGGATACGACATGACCACCGAAATACAAATTAAAGCATTTCAGCAATTGTCAGTATATTTGGTGCTCCATTAGCCTAAAATGGATTACTAGACTGGTATTGAATCGAAGCACTTGACGCGGGAGTTGTTTGCACTGCGGACGAAACTAGGTTTGTTCATTGTGATTCACCGAGGATACATTCTAGATATTCACCGATGATAAATTCTAGATATACAAATCATTTCACAAGGCTCCACTAAATTAAGACACCGAACACCACAATATGGAAACAAAGTCTCTACTCTGTAACATGTGGGTGGCTCTTAAAAGAGCCTTTTTGTTGAACCTCAGTTGATATTCTTGAGGATGTTTTAACCGCCGAAGCCGTACAGAGTACGTCCCTGGCGCTTCAGCGCGTAGACCACGTCCATGGCGGTCACGGTCTTCCTTTTCGCGTGCTCGGTGTAGGTCACGGCATCACGGATGACGTTCTCCAGGAACACCTTCAGCACACCACGCGTCTCTTCGTATATTAAGCCTGAGATACGCTTCACGCCACCGCGGCGAGCAAGGCGGCGAATAGCGGGCTTGGTGATGCCCTGGATGTTGTCACGGAGGACCTTGCGATGACGCTTGGCGCCTCCTTTTCCGAGTCCCTTGCCTCCTTTGCCTCTTCCTGACATTGTGATAGTACTCTGATGTTAACACCGTAGCGAATGATTCCACGTGTCAAGAGCGAGGATGTTTATTTTCCGTAAGCGGACGTGAAGGAGGCCAGTTCCTTACTTGGAGGGCGTCGCAATGGGAGGGAACTTGAGTCAGAGAGGGAAAATATGTCTATTTTACGTTTCATTCA
Organism: Osmerus eperlanus; assembly: GCF_963692335.1. Taxonomy (NCBI): domain Eukaryota; kingdom Metazoa; phylum Chordata; class Actinopteri; order Osmeriformes; family Osmeridae; genus Osmerus; species Osmerus eperlanus. The sequence continues at coordinate 1,788,875 of NC_085023.1, read as the reverse complement.
TTCAGCACATTTAAGTGGACATATTTGTACATATAATACATACTTGTTTAAAAAAGTGTTCGCAACGATTTGAAATAAATAATAATAATGAAATCATGAAAACATTTTTCAAGGAACGTCTTGGAATTGCTTATTTTCTGTGACATTGCTAATTGGTCTGTTGACTCGCCCATCACAGTGTTGGTGTTGGATGAGTCATACAACTCTAGTTATACAATCAGTTGCTGCTTCAGGCACCTCCACCAACCAGACGTCTTCTCTCGCTGCTTCAGGCACCTCCACCAACCAGACGTCTTCTCAATGTATTTCCTGTTTTCTGTTGCCATTGACATGTTACTGTCACTGGTGGGCCATAGAAGTGTGTGTTCTTGTTCCTGACAAACACCGACCTCACAACAATTCCTTTTTGTGAGCCACTAGAGGGCGCTGTTGACGTTAAATAATCTTTCTAAACGAAGTATCCTAGCAGCACATTTGTCAGTCTGTTCCCTGTTTAGTCGACACAATATATCTCTTTGTGGAAAATAACAAAGATTGTTGTTCAACATACTTATTCTTACTTTGAGATATTCATACAGTGTCCAAAGGCTGCTTAGGGGTGTTTTCTTATGCATTCAACACAGACAACACCAGCAGCCAACAGTTAGCTTTCTGATAGAAAAGTAATTTTATCAACGGTATGTAAACAAGGCAATAAAAAGTTTTCACTAGATTCTTTGTTTGTGTAATTTAGATAATCTCAAATCATACAATCTATTCTAATATCACATAAACTAAAACACAGATGTTGATAGAAAATACAAATAAATGTGGTACTATGTTAATGTAAACTTTCCCTACCATTTATCTTTTGTTAGGATTCCATGGCAGAATTCCTAAAACTTGTGGTCCCTTGTTTTCCTGCTAATTATTTCTGTTATTTTCCCAGTGTGTAATTTGACTTTGAGACAGACTTTATTGTTGTATTGACATGTGTAAGCGGACTCCAGTTCCCCTGCTGCAGTGTTAACAATGACCCATCTGTCCCTGAAGGGAAACTTGCCTTGGAAAGATCATGTTCTCTATGACTGGGAATGCATGTTCCACAACGTGTTCACTTCATACTTTGTCATTTCTCTACACCTCTTGGCTACTGAATGTTCAAAGCAGAACCATTTTAAAGAAATACCTTTATATTTTTTGTGGTAATGTTTTGGGATTTGTAAACACACCTTTACGGGTGTGACTGTAGAGAAAATAAATTCACATAAGAAATTAAGGGCAGATCATAGTATATGTGAAAAATGTTATCGTTCCAAGTGCATGCATCTGTGGCTTAAACAGTATCTCTGAGGCTTGATTGCTTGAAATCGATGTGTGGTTATGCTGCAACTAGTTTTTTCACAGTAAAAAACATACTTTTCTTCACCAGAAAACTCGACACACTAACCACATTTCACAACTGTAATAATGAATTCCACCTGGGTCAGAGTACAGATGAACATCTGTGTTAAAAGGTTGTTTAAGAACACAGCAGACGCTGTTAAATGAATACAGAGCTAAAATGCAAACATTTTCTTTGACAATGTGTAACATTTAGATGTAGTACCTTAAAGATTTACTGAATTTTCATCTGTTAATTAACATGTTAACAGTCATTGATTCATTAATTCAATTGAAATAGTATTTGTTTTAACAACTTTTTCTCTTTTGTATTAAAATATAAAAGACAAATATACATGCATACAAAAAAATTGCACTACACAAAATAGCCCATGAAGCTGTAACAAAATGTATTTGTAAAAAAAATATAAATAAAAAGAAGACAGAAACATAAACTTAAACAATTTAGACTAACACTACTGTTTCCTAATACCTCCATCCAGGCTCTAACACTTTGTTCCTACAACATATTTTTGTCCAGACCCCACTGGATGCCACTTGACAGAGTGGACATCATTTTTGTCCAACAGAAAATAATGCCAGAAGGCTACTCAACATGCACAATTATTCATGTCTACCCATTTCTTCATATCCCACATCCACTCTATGCTATGCGACATCAGGCAAGATATGGATAAATCTGCAGTAGTAGTAATGCAATATTACTGAACAGTGCCTGTAGGTTTTAATGAGCTTTTCTCCAGGTGTGGGGTGGACTTCCCTTCTTGTCCCTGAGGAGCAGCAGGAGGGAGAGCCCACAGCAGTACACCAAGCTCTTCACTATCATCACAGTGTAAACCAGAGAGGCCAAGTTCACACTGCACATGGACTGCAACAGTTCTGGAAAGGAAATAAACCAACGATACCATACATTGACACTTACAGGCAAATCATTATATTTCTCCTAAGGCAACATAAGGGACGTACAGATTAACTCTCTACACAGTCATGGCTGTCACTTCACCTGCAAGTATTCCACTTCTCTATAATTTTTAGTCTGCCCTCCTGTATAATAGTGAGCCTGCCCTCCTGTACAATAGTGAGCCTGCCCTCCTGTATAATATTGAGCCTGCCCTCCTGTATAATAGTGAGGCTGCCCTCCTGTATAATAGTGAGCCTGCCCTCCTGTATAATAGTGAGCCTGCCCTCCTGTATAATAGTGAGCCTGCCCTCCTGTATAATAGTGAGTCTGCCCTCCTGTATAATACTGAGTCACATTGTAAACATGTAACATTTATATATTTAGTGTCTCATTTAATTTGTAATTTATACATTGTGTATGTCAATTAGGCATTCAATTATATAATTAGTCATTTATTTAAGCTTTGTATTATATAATTATGTATTCATTCAAGTATTTAGCCATTCAATTATATAATTAGTCATTTATTTAAGCTTTGTATAATATAATTATGGATTCATTCAAGTATTTAGCCATTCAATTATTTAATTATTTATGTATTTAGTTAATTAGTTTTGGCCCCTATCACCATGTTGTATGTCCATATTTCCCTCTGGCCAAGTATCTGGTTGAAGAACCTTGAAGTCGGACATCAGTTTGCTTTCACCTCTATATGAGGAACTTTCCTGTGTGCTGACATGAGAGGAAGTTGTTGTAGCTGTCCTGGTTCTCATATTTTCTGCCATGCTGCGAAAGAACTGTCCTGCATTGATCTTTACAATCCTTTGATTGTCACACAGTGATACATTCTGGAACGATTTCTCGGTTTCAGCTTGAAGAACAGTCTGTGTGTGGGGGCCAGGCGTTGAAACCATGGACTCAAGCACCCGGATCTCCCGAAACAGCAGCTTGTCTGCTTCAGGCAGTGCTGTGCCTCTCTTTTGCAGCATCCTTGAGAGATCACTCAGTTCTGTTAGGGCATCGTACATAACTCCAAGATTACACACGAAAGACACAGAGGTGAGAACGTCAAGGGGTCCCTTATATTTTGCTCTCTCTGTTGAATCCCTGGTGACATCATGAGCAGCACTAGAAAAGTGTGTCTGAAGCGCTCTGTAATTCTCCCAAACAGCCTTTACAGTCCTCTAACTTGAAGCTACCCAGCGGATTGACAAAACACGGCCAATGACAAGGAGACCCTGCCCAACACATTGTGCATGTTGATGCAATTCTCTTTGGTTTTTGGGTGAGGCATGATATAAAGTGTATAGCTTATCAAAAAAAATCTTGAAGTGATTAAGACCACTGACCTCCTTGAGAACATCCCCAACTGCCAATTCTAGGCGATGATTTAAACAGTGCCACACAAACAAGTCTGGGAATCTGGCACAAAGTTGTGTAGCCACCCCTGCTTTTCTGCCAAGCATCACTGATGCTCCATCACATACAAAGGCCACAAAACACTCACTCAAAAAGTGGTCATCGAATCCATATTTGTGGAGGCATAACAACAATGTCTCTGTGATAGCATTTGCTGTGGTCCCTTCCAACTCCAGCAGGTCCCAAAAAAACGTGTACATTTCTGCGTTAGCAATAGCTGTCCGCAAACAGACAACCAACACAGTTTTCCCACTGATTGTCGTAGACTCGTCGATCAACAAGCACACGTCTTTTGTTTACAATGATGTCATCGACCATATTTTTCCTCATCTCCGTTGCAATATGGTCAATAATGTCGGCACATGTCTTGTCGGAGTGCAGAACTCGGCCCATGTTCACTTCATTCAACTCCTGCAACATTACATCCATTCGCATGTCTTTGAATGGACGCCCGTGCTTACCAATTTTGTATGCAGTTCGGAACACTCGAGATGTAGTTTCGTGTTCGGCCCTATGCATAGATTGAACTTGCCAGCTCAACTCATTGCGGGATGCCATCTCCGCTATTTCGGCTGCCTTAATGTGTGCTTTCGAATCTCTGTGGTCTTTTATTTTTTTGCGCAGTGACTGCTGTTGCTTCGCCTTGTCTGCACCAAAGGCTTGAATTGAACATTCCCTCCATTCTCTTGACAGCTTCAGTCCATTCTCTGTCTGTGCAGCAAGTGACGGGATGCTGCTACATGTTTTGCAGCCCAGTGTGTAATCTTTAAAAACGAGCCAGCTGTTCATGGAGCAAAAATACATCATTTGGTCCCTTGACCAACAGTCAGGCCATCCATGTGTTTCGGTACTCACTTTATTGTTGATGTTGGTGTCATTGACTAAGGTAACGTTAATGTTGGTAGCTGCAGACTCATCATTTATGCTAGCTGTTCCGCTCACATCAACGTCAACGTTAGTTTGAAGCTCATCATGATTTGTAATCGTACCCGATGTTACTGGGGGGACCGACGTGTCTGGCTCTGGCACACTCGTTCTTTTAGTGCCTTTCTGAAGCCAGGCTAACATAACGAAACTCGTTTAGTTCATAGGTTTGAAAGCACCAGTGAAAAATCTGTTTCTGGCTGATGCTGTCTTGATAACTTTTTCGAATCTAGCGCCCGTGGGTAAGCGAACTTCTGATAGGGTGGGCCGACTGCTTGCCTTTACGTGATTCGTCAAGATCTGAGGTAAGTCACGTAGTGCTAGTGCCCTCTGGGTACCAATCTATGTGACACTGACGCTTTCTGTCAGTGGTAGAGTACAGTAGGCCTACTCGCACCTCTACATTTTACTCTTAAGCGTACCAGCACCTTTTCTTGCGTACCGTAGAAAAGGTGCCGGTACGCAAGAAAAGGTGCCGGTAAGCTTAAGAGTAAAATGTAGAGGTGCCGGTACTGCATACCGGTGAGTACCGGCCCACTTCGAGCACTGCGCCTACCAGAATCCGCGCGAAGCACAGTTGATGAAGCACTCATGCCCGCTTCAGCCTCCATCGCCCTAACGTCCTCCCTCAAGCGGCCTCATTTTCAATATCCTTGAAAAACGTTCTTCTTTGTAATTCTGTGAAAGTACACAGAGCTGCGTGCATCAAATTTTGGGGCGTGACAAAGGTACAGACCAGAGCCAAAAAAGGTGGATCCCCCGTTGTGACGTCACAACGGTGGATTTTTTGAAACCCAACGTTTTACAGCAGCAGTTTCAAATTGTGAGATTTGCATAGGAAAGACGTTTCAATGGACTTTGACGTTCACTGTATGTCCATTTTACCCACCGAACTGTCGTTATTCAACTATGACAAGGTAAACTCGGTTTTGCAGTGAATGACCACTTTAATCATGTTGACAACAACAATTTTTAAATAAAAAAATATTACAATTATATTGTAAATTTCCTGCGCCTGTCATAGACGTCCAAATGACGTCCAAAAAAAAATGACCCAACTTGAACGTCAATTTGACGTCCAAGTTGGGTCATGGTTGGACGTCTAAATAGTGGACCTAGTTTGGACGTCGAATAGATGTCCAGATTTGGTCATGGACCAACGGACCCAATATAGACATGATCTGCACGTCGATCCGATGTCCAATGTTTGGTGGGTACACAGTGGAATACTTGAGTTCCTGGCACTAAAGTGTGAAGTGTGTGACAAGTTTAGAGATTATTTATTCTACGCCCAACATTTCACAGTCTTTACAGACAATAATCCACTAACATACAGTACCAGTCAAAAGTTTGGACACACTTTCCCTTGAAGATGTGTCCAAACTTTTGACTGCTACTAAAAGTTTTGACTGGTACTGTACGTCTTAAGTACTGCCAAATTCAATGCCGTGGGCCATCGCTGGGTGAGACAGCTAGCGGATTTCCATTTTGATATCAGATACCGGCCCAGCAAGACCAACATCGATGCTGATACGCTATCCCGCTGCCCCCTTGACATAGACACCTTCATGACAGAGTGCTCTGGGGAGCTATCGGAGGAAGCAGTATGTGCTATATGGGAAGGAAGCTGGAGAGCCCAACAGGGAGACATTTCCTGTGTGGCAGCCCTCAACCTGTCATGGAGCCTCTTCAGTCACGATGAATAAATAAGAGAACAAAGGACAGACACTGCAATAGAAAAGGTCATGGAGTTAACCTTTTCATGTTCCTGTTAAATTTGCCTGAAAACGCCTAAACAGCATACCCAAAGTAAATTGGAAGCTGTTCTTGAACCATTTGGAGTACATGCATGTAAATGATCTCTTTTGAAAGCTGACACTCTGAAGTTATGTCCCCTGTTGTCAGGACCCCTGTCAGTCCTTCTAGTGTTGAGTAATAGAAGCTTGAACACAAGGAAAGTGAAAATTTCTATTTCCGCCTAGATTTTGTTTTGAAAACAGAGGCCTGAAGAGGCCTAGAGGTGGTAGGTATTATCTGGAAGACTAAATTGGACCACAGGTTGAAGCCTTACCCAATTCAAATCAAAAGTCAAACATAATACCACAATATATTCATATTTGACACATGTTTTTATAAGAGTACATCCAGGAATTTTCTAAAAGGGTCTTTTGGAGACTCCAAAATGACCCTTTGTAACCAAGGTCAAGGTCAAATAAAAAGGTATTATTTTTCATAATTGTTATCTCTGGCCCATCTCTGGTACTTAGAAATATCATATATAATAGCTAAATCCCTAATTAGTAATACTGAAACACAAAAACTGAAGCATGAACACATTGGAGTGCTTTATCTGATTCCAAGGATTGGCGCACAAAGAACACTGATTCTGTCAACCATATTGCGCAATCGACTGTTATTTTGAAGGCTCCACAGACGCATACAAATGAGGTATTGGCATTTTCAGCTAGCTGTCAGCTACAAGGCTAACGAGCTAATTTCAGAGCCAGTCGAAGCCAGTTCGAGAAATTTGTTTAGAACGAGTGTGGGGGGGGGGGGCGGGGGGGGGCAGGACGCACAGACCTAGTTGGCTTTAGAGGGCTGTCAACGGGGCATGGAAGCTCCTATTGGGTCGAACAAGGTGTCAATCAAAAGGGGAGGGTTCAACGGACATTTTGAGACCTTCATTTTGTAAATACTCCGTTGATAAATCGGAGAAAATAACACTTTTATGTGAACAAGTTGTTTCTTCCGTCGGCTAACTTGCATAATGAAACAAAGGATAATGGCTATTCATGAACGTAAAACATTGTATTTGGACGAATTACTTTACATGGTTAGATACTTTGAACCCTTGGGACTTACGCAGATCAAGTTTTGATGGCATGATTTGCACACCTGGACCTATTTGAACAACTTAGGGTGAGTACAACTTTTTTCTTTGGCATTGTTGAAGGAATGTTCACCGGAAAAAGACGTTGACTTTGCTTGCTATTGCGACTTGATCTTGAATTGGTTTATTTCAATGGAAGCACAAGAATCGTAGCTTTCCAACGATGTATAACATGTGTAGCGTCTAAAAAATATATTTTTTAGAATTTAGTGCGTCGTAACTGAGGAAGGGGGAGGCAGCATTTTTGTCTCGCGGGCGAAACAGGAGCGTAAACAGGTTAAAGGAGAACAACACACCACCAACAGAGGAAGACCGGGAAAAAGTTGACTCACGCACAAGGAGGCTCTTAAGAGAATGGAACAGCTAACCCCGGCCTGCTTTACAGAAAAACAATAGGTCAGAGACAACTGGTCCTGCCAGCCACCTACAAGCAAATAGCCCTCACCCATCTACATAACAACATGGGCCATGTCGGTGTTGAAAAAGTATTGAGCCTAGCAAGGGAACGTTTCTACTGGCCTTTCATGAAGAAAGAGATTGAAGATTACATCACAAGAAAGTGTCCCTGCATTAAGCAGAAAAAGCCAGCCACTCATGAAAGAGCACCAATGGGAAGTATTACATCAAATTCGCCTCTTGAACTCGTGTGCATTGATTTACTCCACCTAGAAGCCTGTCGGGGGGGATGTGAGTATATCCTTGTAGTGATAGATCACTTCACTAGGTTCGCCCAAGCCTATCCCACCAGCAATAAAGCTGGCAAGACAGCTGCTGACCGGATCTTCAGCGACTTCATCCCCAGATTCGGATACCCAACCAAACTCCACCATGATCATGGCCGGGAGTTTGAAAACTAACTGTTCAGAACCCTCAGACAGTTATCCAGTGTTGGTCACTCTAGAACTTCTCCCTATCACCCCCAAGGTAACCCTGCTGAAAGGTTAAATCGCACCTTGTTGCAGATGCTTCGCACCCTAGGGGAGAAAGAAAAAGAAAACTGGAAGGACCATCTGCCTCATGTGATCCACGCATACAACTGCACAAAGCACAAGGCCACAGGCTTTTCCACCTACTATTTGTTATTTGGCCGTCATCCACGTCTCCCAGTTGACCATCTTTTTGTCTCATAGCAGACAACGGAGCTGAAACCTCAAGAGGCCGAAAAATGGGCGGGAAAGATGGTGGAGGCATATAGGATAGCAAGTGCAAACAGCCAGCAGTCGAGCGCCAAGGGGAAAAGATACTATGATAAGAAGAGTAGAGGTGTGACCCTTCAGTCTGGGGACCGGGTCCTTGTACGAAACCTCAATGAAAGGGGAGGGCCTTGTAAGCTTAGACCCTACTGGGAACAGAACATCTACATTGTGAAGGAGCAGATCGGGGACAACCCCGTCTACAAAGTAAGTCCGGCACCTTGCACCAAAATCTGCTGCTCCAAGTAAACGACTTACCAGTGGAACCATCTCCGAGCCCCGACGTTAATACACCTAAACGGCAAAAGAGAACAGAGCCACGCTCAGGAACTTTAAAGACCATGGAACAAATTCAGAGCTCAGATACAAGTGACTCTGAAGAGGAAGGGAGATCTCGTTACTGGCTGCGGATACCTGTGGAAGACCAGAGGGTAACTTACCAGAGAAGAGTGCTACCAGCATCTTACAAAATAAACCAGAATGGAGTGAAACTCACCTGAGATGGAGAATCCATGTCGGACCTGAACAGAGAGAGATTCAATGTTGGGACTGAGCAAAGAGAGAGGATCCGCATCAAACCTGAACAAGAAAGGGAAGACGTCACGGACGAAGAACAGGGAATACACAGTGAGGATGAACACAACGCTGAACAGCCTCAGCCTAATTACGACCAAAACATACCTCAAATAACTGACCAGGAGACGGATAACCCGGGACCAGGCCTTGAACAACAAATCCCTCTGAGACAATCTACAAGAGAAGGGTGACCTGGTTATGTGTTCACATACCCATCAATTGGCCAACCAGCTTATCAATATGCCCCACTGTTAATACAGTTATAACCCAGACATCTCAATGGACTCACCTGTATTATCCTAATCCCTATCCCCATCCCTTTCACTCCCATCCGTCACTCCATACCCATACTCACCTGCAGCATATCCTATACATTGTTTCTGAAAATAAATAGATAAGTAACACAAAAAGTCTCTATACACACACACATTCCATACCTATTTACTTGGGGTATGTTTAGTGTTTACATTGCCATCTGAATGACGTGTAGTTCTAAGTGTAATGGTTGCCATGGAAGTTTAACTTTTCTATTTATTTATTTTTTTGTCAAGGTTTTCTGTTATGAAGGTCAAGTGTCAGGAGCCACTTGTGTTTGTCGGGGAGTGTGTGGTATACTCAAAGATGACACTCCTGTGTTTATTTTTTGGAAATTACTCTATGTAGAGTAGTACTTTATTTTTGTTGTAACATACACAACATTTCTGTAAATAACAGGATAAAATGTAATGTAAGTCATTTCAGACTTTCTAGGATAGGCTTTAGTTTGATAGGAACGGTAGAAGCGGAACCAATTAGTTAGGTGGTGTTGCGCCCAGTTTTCGCTGGGTGAGGGGCTCCGCCCTCCAGAGAAGATTTGGGAAGAGAAAAGAACGGTTCTCTCTTCATTCCTGTTACAGTAATACCGACCTGTATTTCCCAGGAACTGAAAGGTCGTGAACATAATCATTTGTTGCTGTGGCCCATCAGCTTTGGGACCCGTATTGATTACTTACCAAATCAAAGGACATGGGCCAAAGTAGTAAAGATTACATTCATTTATACGCTATTTAACTGTCCACCTTTGGAGAGATGCAGTGAGATAAATATGTGAGGTGAGAGTTGTCTGGTTTGTAACAGTTCATAAAGCCTCACGTTAATCATGTTACACGTGTACCATGACCTAGTTGTCTATTGGTCGAGTTTTGCATACAGGCTATGGATGTGATTTCAGGTGGCAGCACTTTGTACTTCATTCAGCCTTTAAAGTGTGCACCGCTTGGTGCAATTAGTGAAGAACAAATACAAGGTCACACTGCAATTCAAAAGAGTTGTGTCTTCATGTCACAGGTCTTAGGAATTTCACAATCATCTCACATTACAACAGGTACTGCAAGGGGTGAATTACCCAGATCTTCTTGATCCACACTACCTTGACGAAGACGAAACCATTCTTCTAGATTGAAGGTGTATAGTATAGTCTCATTGAGGTACCTGTTTCACCGGCATGCACAGTAGGTGGCAGAGTGGAATTCGGTCTTTCCTGAATTCCCTCAGAACATCTCTGAGGATGTGTCCTGTCTTGCTCTTGCAAGAAAGTCAAACAGAAGAACCCAGATGAATGTTTCTTCTGGTACCAATCAGCAGACAGGCTTCACTCACCAGTGCCTTCCTGGTACCAATCAGCATTACATTTACATTTAGTCATTTAGCAGACGCTCTTATCCAGAGCAACTTACAGTAAGTACAGGGACATTCTCCCAGAGGCAAGTAGGGTGAAGTGCCTTGCCCAAGGACACAACGTCATTTTGCACATCCTGGAATCGAACCAGCAACCTTCGGATTACTAGCCCAATTCCCTAACCGCTCAGCCACCTGACTCCCAGCAGACAGGCTTCACTCACCAGTGTCTTCCTGGTACCAACCAGCAGACAGGCTTCACTCACCAGTGTCTTCCTGGTACCAACCAGCAGACAGGCTTCCTTGTAATGTGTAGAGAACAAACCCAGAAATGCATGGTTGTAATGTGAACTGTGTTGGACTGTACTGCACTGGCCCAAACGTGTAACAACTCCCCTGCCCTCTCAGAACATGTTATTTAATTTGCAAGAGGGTGTTGTTCATTAATCAATGTTCATAATGAGAGTAAAATGTTCTTCCAATAATGAATGATTGAATACTGCTCAGTGCCTATGCAGCTTTCAGTCTTTGAGTCCATAATATCAGGCTTGTGGTTCAAAAAACATTTGGCAATGTATTAAAAGATGTTATACTATATATGGTTAACAAGTCAATTCACCTGAACAAAGAAATGTAAATTATGAAACTGCTACTGTGCCCTTACATACTAGCTAGCTAGTAGATGCTGGTTTGGTTTCAATGGTGAGATTACTATGTGATTTTAGGTGAGTGGTGTCTTTTGAACAGTTAATGTAACCTCATGTCCCTCTCTCCCTGTCTGCTGGTCCTGGAACAACTGTTCTCCAGCCTCTGCTATTGTTCAGAAAAAATGTTATTTCACTTGTTTAAGATTCAAGATGAACTTTATTGTGTTAAATTTTTCTTTGACTTTCACCCATAATGCAGCTGTAAAAGACATTCTTCAGACAAGTGAACAAAAACATACATACAAACAAATAGAAAAACAAAAACATCCATTTGAGAAGATGTGTACCAATTCCTTCAATACAAGCAAAGATCCCCTTGTGACCATCCTGGCCTTGTCCGTTCTTCATCTGCTGGTATTTACATTTTGTATTGAAAGAGGGACAAATTTGTTATACTTCATTTGTTTAATCTATTAATCTAAAGCAGTTGCTGGTACTCAGCATGTAGAACATGGGATGGGTCAGTGATGATCTTCTGGGCTTGCCTCAGGGCAGCCTGTTCTTAAACAGACTACAAGGATGATCCAAACTGTTGGTATTTTGATACAGGATTCTGATTCGTCCTCATTTAAAAGAGAAATTGATTTTCAGTTGGAGCAGAACTGTGAAGGTAACAGTCTGGCTGATTTCTACTGACTCCTCAACCTGTCTCACTATGTCACTTCCTGTTGCAATGTTTTATCGTCTATCTAGATGAAGCCCAAACTGTTTTTGAACTGAGTATCAGAGACAGTTGTCACTGTGGTGCCTACCACTCTTCCAGCAGGCACAGTAGTAGGTGGCAGAATGGGACCGTTTAACTGACTTTATCTCCAAATCATAGTTGTTCTCCCTTTTCAAGGCTGAGAAGTAATCTATTTGAGGATGACCGTAACCTGAAATGTCTCCATTGTCTTCATCAATACGTAGAATTATAACAAAAGGTTCCCCTGCTCTTTCCTGGTACCAGTAGACATAAGGACACTGCTCAGTTTCTCTGCAGCTGAAGGAGACACTCTCGCCCTCTCTCCTGGTCCATGACGTCTGGTCCTGGACCAGTTGGTCTCCAGCTGCTGCTGTTGTACAGAGAAGAAATTTAACTTTATCTTGTGATCACAGCTGTCAATGTCACATTTACAGTACATGTGGAAAACTCACCTAAAAACAGGACAGCACTGAAAACAAGGAACATTTCTACACCATTAAAATGTCAACTGTTGGAAATATAATTGTTAAGGTCTTTGTTCAGTTTTGACAGAGAGATGAAGATGTAATGGGGTGTGTGGTTTCGGATAGTTCATCTAGCCTCATGTCACGTGTCCACCATGCTTCAGTCCTCTATTGGTTGAGATCTTTGCCTAGCATGACCTTTAACTTGTGTAAAAGAGGTTGGCTGTACACATGGACTTGAACAAAACTCCCAAACAATCTGTAGCTAAATGGAACTTTGGCTAGAGTGACTGTCTAATGCCTATGATTAATCACCTGTCAATCTAACTGTGGTTGAACAATCTCACTGTGTTTCCAGTAAGCAACATCAGAGCCTTCATTAGAAAACCATGAACATTCACCACATTCCTATTGTGCAGCTGTGTACCATCAAACTCATATCAATGTGCCTGTGAAAGGAGATTTATAAAACATGCAAGCTTCATGATTATACTGTATAATATCCATAACATATCTTAGTAATAATAATACAATTACAAATAATTGGTTAATTGAAAATGTATTAAAAAATATACGCACTGGCTGCAGACATATTGACATTATACAGATATAGCAGCCGTTCATACAGTAAACAGCCTTTCAATCTTCATCCCAAATAAGCTTTATTGGGTTGAGGACAGTCAGGAATGCTGAATTTATGATAACAAGTAAATCAGTAGCTTTATGCAGAGCCATACTCAGATAATGTATGTTGTGTTTATTTGTCCATAAGAAGGTGGTCTTGCACACACTTACACTCCCCTATTTCTGTTTTGGAAATCTATAGTATGATGTTTCTGCTGCACACTAAAGACACATGAAAACATGATTAAAACATGAACATGGAGCAGAAGTTAAGAATTTGACCTTTTATTTGTGTTTGTTTCAATATGTATGTGGTTTACAAACTTATAATAAAAATTACTTTGTGTTTCATCTTCCTATTTTAAGCAAGCAAAAGTGTTTGGACAATTTAATTCAATAAGTTTAATACTATGATGTTGTTCTTCTTTTAAGGTAGTTTGTATTTATTTTATTTCATCTTGTGACATTACCTGAAAGGGTGGTGTTGTGGGAAATTGATTATGGGATAGCAAGGCAAACTAGGAAAGGTTACCCCAGGTCAGGTTTCTCTCTCTCCTGGGGGGTATTCCAGAAAGCAGGTTATGCAACATAACCGGGTAAGTTAACCCACCAGCTGATTCACAATGTTGCAGCAACTTACTGGCAATGTTGCTACAACGCTGAGTGTCAGCTGGGGAGTTAACTTACCCGGGTATGTCACATAACCTGCTTTCTGGAATACCCCCCAGCAGAACTGTATGTGTCATCTGTGTTTCGTCCACAAGATGGTAATATTGCACAGTGTTGTTTATATTTACATTTATTCATTTAGCAGACGCTTTTATTTACATTTACATTACAGACGCGACTTACAGTAAGTACAGGGACATTCCCCCGAGGCAAGTAGGGTGAAGTGCCTTGCCCAAGGACACAACGTCAATTGACACGGCCGGGAATCGAACCAGTGACCTTCTGATTACTAGCCCGGTTCTCTAACCTGTCAGCCACCTGACTCGCTATCCAAAGTGACTTCCAAGAGAGAGCATTACAAAAGTGCATAGGTCATTGATCATGAACGAGATAGCCCCAAAACATTGTGGGTAGCCGAAACATGAACATACATTGTGAAAAGCAAATAAGTGTCAATAGGAAGAAACATAAGAGCATGTAGTTAAACAAATTACAAATTAAACAACATGAACCTCAAAAGTGCAAAAGTGTACCTGTAGCAAAGCAAGCAACAATAATATAATTTACAGAGATCTGTTAGTGGTTTATTCACTACATTGAAGAGCAACTACTGTTACATTACATGTTGCAATGATTTTATGGTAAGAACATGCAGTTAAATTGCCCTGTTAAGGTGTCATCAATATCCTTCACGTGCATTAGGCCATTGAAGTCAACATTATACTCCAGATGAATCTGTTTTGGAGAGATATTATTTGCAAGTTTAGATATAAACTGATAACACATTTAACATTTAAGTTAAATAAATGAAGTATTATTAATATTTATATCACGATAAAGTGTTGTTTAAGCTTCCCTTGTGAATGCAAAGATGTCACCTTTTTTGTAGTAGCTTCCACAACACTATCGTCCGAAAGTTATGGATTTATATAATTTATTTATGGTCATGTTTCTAAATGTGTATTCATAAAGAAGGATGATTTAGAATACTATTTGTGATGTGATAGATGGGTAGTTGTCAAAAGTTGTAACAGTTTGATTTGAAAAACTAGTACCATCATCATCATCGTAGCCTAATCATCATCCTTTGAAACTCATCTGTACTATAAATGATCTGTTGATCAAACTGTGGTTAAACGGCCTCATTGTGTTTCCTGTAAGTAACTTGTCAGCGTTTATTAGAAACCATAAACACTTTTACCACATCTTCCGTCTTTATGGTTTCAAACAACAGTGTGAGCAGCACCTGTGTTTCATCTGACTAATGTGTGCCAGAGAGAAACACATTTAATTCGATCATGCAATTATAATGAGATTAAATGTTAGAAATGATTTTGCCTGTTTCATTTTAGATTGAATTTTGTACATTTCAAAGCCTTTACAACACTGCGAAAACTGCCAGGTGTCATAGATAATAATCTGATGCATTCTTGTTATACTCGATACCCTTTGGTGTTTACTGAGGCCTGATGTATATTTTACTGTGAGCCATGAACATGGAATTAATTTGCTTCGACTGAAATAGGCCTATATTTGTCAAATGTAGCCGTTCTATATTTGTGTTGATTCGAATTATACAATTACAATTGTGATCGAATAATGTAACGTTGACTTGTTGATCATTTAGGCTTTCAATTTAAATTGCATTATGAAATTCTATGAAAAGATTTGATGACGTTTCGAAATTCTTTACGTCTAATGATGGCTATATTTCAACAAATAAGACGACAAACAGCCTATATGCAAAAGTACAATTTACGAAGCATATCAATGTTTAATGGACACGTTGTTTCAAGACATGATGTGATCCACTCCATGTGTATTATTTTACTTTAATAACTGTAATTCAAGAATGTCTAACATAAAAATATCTAAAATAATAGAAACAGATCCTTTACATGGCTCTTAATTATTGAGAGTAAACGGCTTTTTTTAGACCAGCATTCAGACACTACTTAATAATACAGTATTTTTAAAATAATTAAGATTCTAAATGTATATAATTTGCAACAATGTGTCATGTATAGAACACAGCCTGTCATTTCACTGCAATAGCTTATTAGACGTGGCTTCCTGGAAACATGTTGAGGCAGTTCAACCACAGTTTGACTGACAGATCATTCGTATGCATTTTCATGTCGCATTTTCAATCTCACTCACTAATCTTTGGTTAAACACAAGCACGTTTATGGGTGTAAACAAAACACGCTTTAACCTATGCTTATAGTGTTTCACACACAAAAAAATAGTGCCTATATAATGATAATAACAAATCTGTTGATCAAGATGCGGTTAAACTGCCTCAGAGTGTTTCAGTCGGAAACATCTTAATTAGAAACCCTAAACTTGTCCACCACATCTTCATACCATGTACCTGCATCCCATCAAATCAATGTGCCATAAAGGAAACTGAAAAGTTAAAGTTTTCGGATCATGACAGCTTCATAAAAAGAGGTTATAATTTTTTGGTTTCATTAATTACAGTAATTTTAATTCCTAATAATAATTCCTAATCCGAGTACCTGTATGTAGAAATATATATAGCATATGTAGTAGCATCGCTTATTTAATATTGTATTGCTATTAAGCTGTACAATAAGATATCTAAATAGGCTTATTTACAATGTATGCACTTTACTGTACATGACATCAAACAAGTGCTGACTTTCAAAGACTCCTTTTAGACAAATCACCTGAAAACTGTTTTGAACATCTAGTGGCATTACCTAAGAATGTCACAGGCCTTTGTTTAACATGTTGTTATGTTGTTAAATGTTCTATATTGTAAAATATTATCTTTTGATATTCCTTCAATTGTAAACAGCTGTTTGAAGATAATTAAGTTATGCATAGGTAACACCTGTTGCTCAGGCATGTTTATTAAAAAAGCTGAATTAACTGTATACTTCTGAACTATTATAAAGTATTAGAGCATATGTTCAGGAAATAAAAAGAAACATTTTCATATAAGTATTCAAGCAGTATTATATTTCATGATGAATTTAAATTATTCCCTTGGATAGTTCAAGTTTAAGTTCAAGTTCAATATTTATTATCATATACTCATAAACCGCATATATCAGTAATGAAATTATTTGTGCTCAATTTCCGTTCAACTTAGAAAATAAATAAATTAAATACTGGAGAATGGAGAAAAAGAGCAGAAAACATAGAAAAATAAAAAATAAAAATTGTAGTGCAAAAAGATATTTCAAGGACAGTTCAGCATCCTGATGGCATGTGGGTAAAAACTATCCCTGTATCTGCTGGTACGGGACCTTACGCTCTTGTATCGCCTTCCAGAAGGCAGGAGGGAGAAAAGACTGTGGCAGGGATGACTAGGGTCAGAAATGATCCGCTTGGCCTTTCTCCTGCAGCGCTGGCTCTAAAGGTCCTGAATGGATGGTAATGCAGTCCTTGTAATACGCTGTGCAGATTTGACCACTCTTTGTAGTGTCTTCCTGTCCTGGGCAGTGCTGTTGCCAAACCATGTTGTAATGCCACCAGTCAGTATGCTCTCAATGGATGTATTGTACAAAACAATTATAATAAATGAATAAATAAAATAAGAAAGTGGCATGGATAGGGACGTCGTAGTCTGCAGTGTCTCTTCACCATTCTGCTGAGCGGGATCTAACAGCCAGCAGCATGGATAGATACTTCATGGTCTTAAGTATAACTTTAACATCAAGCTTGATGTTAAATGTTTCTTGTTTTTTAGAACTCTGTTTGTTCTACGTTGTTTCAGGTAATATAAGCCTTTTAGGCAGATACGTATAGGCCTCTCGTTAATCAAATATTTTCCAGTGTCTTACTTTTAAATGCTAAGTGAGTTTTTTAATGTATATACTCTTAATGCACATATATTCACTGACTATTAATTCTAAAATGTTGTATTTATTTTATTGTATTTATTGTATAACATGTCAAGAGAAAAAAATACATAAAATATTTTTGACAAACAGAATTAAGACTCTAAATGAATTGTCACGTTAATTACAGTACAGATCAGTGATCATGTCTCCAGGTGTGGGGTGGACTGATCATGTCTCCAGGTGTGGGGTGGACTGATCATGTCTCCAGGTGTGGGGTGGACTTCCCTTCTTGTCCCTGAGGAGCAGCAGGAGGGAGAGCCCACAGCAGTACACCAAGCTCTTCACTATCATCACAGTGTAAACCAGAGAGGCCAGGTTCACACTGCACATGGACTGCAACAGTTCTGGAAAGGAAACAAAACAATGATACCATACATTGACCCTTACTGACAAATCATTATATTTCTCGTAAGGCAACATAAGGGACATACAGATTAATGTGATGGTGATCATGGATTTCATACCCTTTTAGTAAGATTTATTAAGAAACAAAAGCACTTGAAATGTACTGGTAAAAAATTATTCAATAAATAGTATTCTAACATATTTTTAATTTTTACTAGCCATGAAATAAAAGCCAATAGCAGTTACATCAATCCATCTAAGCATAATTATTACGTGAAAAAGATGTGCTATTAAAATACAGACATACAAAAATAATTATGCATTGACTATTAATAAACAGTTTACAAGGTATAGTAAATGTGTCTTACCATCACGGACGAGGACGGCAGGAGAGACGTGTGTATGATTCTGGGGTGGACAGGTTGGTGCAGATGCAGCCGTGGTAAAAGAAGATTCCTCTGAGACAGATGTGCCAGAACATTATTATAATTCTGTGACAGATAGCTGTGCAGATAGAAAGTAATTTGAGAACAAAAAAATATACATTTAATTGGAACGGATGAATATTTTTAGGTGAGTCTATTTTTTGTGTTATTAACTTTAGAGACTTCAAAATAGCTACATAAATGGAATGAAGAGAAACCTTTTTTGTGTATTTTTGGAATGTCTTCAACATTGGACACTTCATGCTTTACAGTACAGCTGTACTTTTTTGTTTTTGCCTCTTGGTTCTTGATGATGATCACACTAGTCACTCTCCCGTCCTCCCTCTGCTCCAGCTCTTCTCTCTCTGCTTCAGGCACCTCCACCAACCGGCCGTCTTCTCTCTCCATCTTCCATGAAAACCTCACCAAGTCTGGGAACATGTCACTGGCCCGACACAGCACGATGGTCCTCCCATTGCGTTGATGTGTAAATGCTGGGTAGATGGTCACTTTCGGTGATTTGACTTCATTATCTAATAAATAAATACAATTGTGGGTGTAAACATTTTCATTAGGAATTGATGACATTTAATTTAAAGAACAATGTGATTTTATACTACAATAGGTACATTCTCAAAAAGTATGGACATTTTATTATGACAAACAGCTCAATCCTGAACTTTCAGTTATGGTAGTTGAAATAGTTATCTAGATGCCAGTCACTAAAGTTATGATAATGTCATAGCGAACATATAAATGTAATTGTTATTTATTAATTAATGCAACAACCATAATATACTCAAGGGTATGTGTTATGATTGAAACTATTGTAGTTGAGAGAAAGAAACTTGCATTAAAACAGAAATGAGATCTTACCTGTCACAATGAGTCTTGTACCTGAGCCAAATACCATCACCTTGTTCTCCACAGTGACATACATGATGTCAAAAAGTCTGCATGGCAAGCTTGGTTGTAGCTGCTGAAGTGGCCAAACAGGGTCCAAGGATGACGGGCTGGATGAAGAAAGAGGGTTGGGTGGGGACCAATCAAGCTCTGCCTGGAATGACCACAAGCAACAGAAACGTTACAAGTGAAGCTTATTCACAGTCAGTAGGAGGTAGAACCATTCTCTGTGTAGATGGTACAGATCCTGTACATACAATCAAGCCTTTACAAGGAGCCAGTATGAAATACAATCCTCCATCTATTGTGGTTCTCACAGTTCCTCTTTAGCCCTGACGTTATGGCACATTATAGGAAGACTACAGGAACCACCCTGCTACTGTATGTGTGAAATATTCAGGTAACTTTCTGAGAATGTTCCTCTCCTGTGCAGTTTGTAGGTTTTAGCACCCACCTAGCTGACAAGGTCCATCATTTCCAGACAGACAGAGGATGCACTGAACAGTCTGATAGCAGATGGGTGTGGTAAGAAAGACCTCTGCAATCATTTACACACCATAATGTCTCCCCAGTAACAAAGTGGGGGAATGTGTGACGTGTCATCTCATTAATATTGCTTCCGTCCTCATATTCCCATTCCAGGGATTGACCTAGGGTCCTCTCATTCACACACACAACAACAACCTTTCAGAAACACTGCTTTAGCCAGTTATGGTACCAACAAGCTAGATATGTGTGACACATGCAGTGAATTGTAATTCCACAGAATTCCATTTAAATTAGTTGGTTCTCACCAAACCGTGCAACAGGCAAAATGTCAATGAATTTAGGTATTGTTGCAAATCTGAATAAATACAAAGTATCCTGCCTCCACACTTGCAAGTCCCCTTTCCACCATAGTTACTCTTCCTGTGAAGCTAACTATAGGACTTCCCCCACTGATAATCAATAAACACTTCTGCTTGAAATGTTCATCCCTACTGCATTTCCCAAACAGTTGGCAGCAGTAGCAAAGTGCCTGTAAAGAGAGTTATTGTCACAGGATGTGCAATGTCGTCTGCACTGTGATAATCCGAGTAGGCACAATAGTAGGTAGCAGAGTCTTATCTTTAAATTAACAATCTTTAGAGCGTAGTTATTTCCTGCTTTTTCTACTGAGACCTGGTCAAATCCAGGCTCGGTGATCCAATTTTTATTCTTTTTTTGCATTTCCGGTGTTCTCAGATCTTTGGTTGCAATAATCGCGACCCTTTTTAAAGGCTCTCCGTCTTTCTGACTGTACCACTGCACGTAGCTCGAAGGAACATTTTGAGATTCACAATCAATGAGAACCATTTTGTCGGGAGTTTTTATCAGGACAGCCTTCTGCTTCAGCTCTGAAGCTTCTGATGCTACAGGTTTGCACAAAAGAAGCAGTAAGATATTGTAAGAACCACTGAAACTGTCTAGAAGTCTTGTAACTACATTTCAGCAGTAACAGCTAATACTATCTATTCATCTGACCAGTGCACCATATAGTCCAATAGCACCAGCGTGAAATCTCACGTTCAATTTATGTTTCCTCAACATACATTCTCCATTGACAAAGCTTACATTATCTATATATTCCATTATATGTGTGTTTACTTACCCAGATAAAGACAGGTGAGAGTTATGAGAACTGAGGACATGATTGATCATAGACAGTCTGTTCACACTGACTACAACTCTGACTTGTGGTGCTCTCAGGTCTTTGAGGCCAAGAGGGAGTGACAAGGAGATGATGCTGGCTGGGTGCATGAGGCCTTGTGACCTGCCTCTGAATCAGCATGTTTCTACTGGATTTAAGTACATTCATTTACTGTTCATGACAACCAAAACTTCAGTTCATTTTAACATACCTAGTTTCAAGTTTCATGTTCACAGTAATCTCCAATTCTGATGTAATAGAACGAGTTGAACACAATCCAGAGAAGCATGTTCCTTTATATTCCTAAATGGATTAGACCCTATTTCTTGAATGTTACTAAGTGGTTGTAAAACAAAATTTTTTAATAAATGTTAAAACGCACAAGGTAAGTGTATGAGTTTGTGTGTGTCTACATGTTTCCATTTGAGAAAACAAGTCTGCACATTGCTAGATTTGTAAGTTGTTGCGCCCCCTTGTGGCTCAGATGGGGCAGAGATAGTGTGAGAGGAAAACTGATCTGTGAATTGCTCCTCATTTGTAGCGTGACAATGTATTTTTAAATGTATCTCTCCTCACAGCATGAACCTTTTTCTCTCTTCCCTAGGAGTATGGTGCCTCCCTCAGAAGAGATCCCTCCACTCTGACTGAGGGGTGGAGAGGGGTGTACATAAAGTACAAACTCATCAACACATGGACTGAACTCTAACACATGGAATGTTCTTTATCAACTTTGAGTTGTGGTTAAAATTGAGATTCCATGTTTTATAAATGCTGAATTCCATATTGGTCAGAACCAAGATCAGATATCAATATGATGACTTGTCTGTATATAATTTCTTCTTGTCTCTAAATATATAGAAGTATTTGACATTTGAATTGGTTGCTTTATATTAAGTTCACTAAAGTATTGTGTGTACTTGTTGCTGGTGATAATCAACAAGAGCGCCATCACCGAAGTGTCCAGTTGTCGTCGTAGCTGACGTTGTTGTTTGTTCCCTGCCCAGACCCCATGGGCGATGCCTACCCGGTGCCCCGTCCCCCTCAACAGAAGCCCCCCCAGCTGTCTGCCAGAGAGAGGAGGAGGCTGGCCATCAACACCAAATTGTACAAAGTAACTTCACATATCTATCTATGTTGGAAATGTAGAGAGAATTCATGATACTAATACAAGTTTCTTTCAACTAGTGCAAAATTTAGACTGGTACAGAGTTTGGTCCTTAAGTAGAGAGTCTAAATCTCTCTCTGTGGTTCAGGACAGGGAGGCTGCAAGATTACATAATCCTTATTCTAGTTCTAGCTACGTAACCAAGGTAATGTATACTTCTGAAGTAGCCTGCTCCGTGGCAGGATAAAAGTCAAGCTAAATTAAGATGTGTTGCAAATGATTTCTAACAGGCAGAAACAGAATCTCAATCTTACGTAATTCCGTCTAGTAAATTCCTGCGCGCAAAGCACTTAAGTCGGTGTTCGGAAACTTCAGGGCAGACTTTTTGAACTGCAGACATGAAAGAATTTACGTGTTTTTTCATCCCCAAAGAATGTATTAATTTAAATAAACAAGTTAAGAAATAATGCCACTTTAACAGTTTTCAAAAGCCATTAGTTAATTTACATAAAATTAGGCCTTAGAAACTAAGCAGAGCGTCTGGACAAGTTACAATAAATTATGGCGTATCTTTTTTTTGACAACCCTGTGGTGAAGGTGCTCAGATTATACAAAGAGCGTTTATCCCACCAGCCCCAAGGGTCTTCAGAGACAGAAGTAATGCTTCCATGATCAGTGTCTGTGGAAGAGGTATAGGTTCAGCAGGCTCAGCATAGTTTATCTAGATAGATTTTATTGTCATTCTTAATATATAGATATATATATATATAGAAAACACTTTAGCAACTCTTAAGGGTGGCAATTAACACATAAGAGCATCCTATCATCCTTAGTAGAAAGTAGTAAAAAGGAGATTAGTAGACTATAATAGTAGAAAGGAGGGTAGTAGACTGCAGTCTATGTAGGTAGGCCTAGACTATGTAGACTGCTGGAATTACTCACAAAAAAGCAAACTCACTGCAGCCAAGCCTTGACACTGTTCAGTCTGTCTGCATCTCTGTGTGTCTTTGCATGTGGGACATTCTTGAACAGGGTTGGTGACTTCAAAAGGTTTAGCAAAGGCAACTATGCCAGGAAATATGAAGGTTATGACTTTCTCCAAAACAGTACCTGAATATTATCATCAGTTTTCCAGGTCATCTTGAAACACAAAGAATCAAGGATACTTTTTATTCAATTGTATAAAGTATTTTCATTGTTTAAAGTAGCCTATATGTTGAAAAGCCTCTATATTACTTCATCCTCTCCTTCAAGCTTCCCCAATGTTATAGGTGCAATATTGTTGCCATGGGTGTATTCAGGCCCACTGGAAGACTCAGGGGATGACTGCCTGGTGCCCCCAGGGTTGAAAAAAACGTTGTTCAAGCCCTTCAAACGGCCACAGTCTGCTACTGTCCAAGCCCTTCAAACGGCCACAGTCTGCTACTGTCCAAGCCCTTCAAACGGCCACAGTCTTCTACTGTCCAAGCCCTTCAAACGGCCACAGTCTGCTACTGTCCAAGCCCTTCAAACGGCCAGTCTGTTACTGTCCAAGCCCTTCAAACGGCCACAGTCTGCTACTGTCCAAGCCCTTCAAACGGCCACAGTCTGCTACTGTCCAAGCCCTTCAAACGGCCACAGTCTTCTACTGTCCAAGCCCTTCAAACGGCCACAGTCTGCTACTGTCCAAGCCCTTCAAACGGCCAGTCTGTTACTGTCCAAGCCCTTCAAACGGACACAGTCTGCTACTGTCCAAGCCCTTCAAACGTCCACAGTCTGCTACTGTCCAAGCCCTTCAAACGACCACAGTCTGCTACTGTCCAAGCCCTTCAAACGGCCACAGTCTGCTACCGTCCAAGCCCTTCAAACAGCCACAGTCTGCTACTGTCCAAGCCCTTCAAACGGCAACAGTCTGCTACTGTCCAAGCCCTTCAAACAGACACAGTCTGCTACTGTCCAAGCCCTTCAAACAGACAGTCTGCTACTGTCCAAGCCCTTCAAACAGCCACAGTCTGCCACAGTCTAAGGAGTCAGGTGGCTGAGCGGTTATGGAATTGGGCTAGTAATCAGAAGGTTGCTGGTTCGATCCCCAAATGACGGTGTGTGTGTGGGTAAGGCACTTCACCCTACTTGCCTCGGGGGAATGTCCCTGTACTTCGCTCTGGATAAGTGCGTCAGCTAAATGACTAAAAAATGTAAATGTATAAGCCTGGATATGTGGAGGCAGACTATGTTAATTGGAAATATGGGGCAGCTGGCCATACACTGTCAGCCAGAATAGTAATAATTGTATTTGGATTAAATATGCATGCGTTATATAATAATGATATATTCTGAGTCACGCTGAGCAATTTTAAATGACAGTTCTGCCAAGCAAAGTGTGCTACAGTTGGGGTCACCTTCTGATCGGAAAGTCTGTGAAATAGTTATTTCAGTTAATCCCCATTTTAGTCATTGTTATCTTTCCACTTATGCTTTATAAGGGAGTTGGAGTACTCAAATTCTGTTTATAAAAAATTAACATTACAGGACGTACGATTAAGACGATTTGACTAGGAAAACATTTGTCTATTCGTTTAAACAGTGAGGTGGCTCTTAAAAGAGCCTTTGTGGGTTTAGAGATCACATGATCACGGACGTCTAAGCGCGCTCTCCGCGGATGCGGCGGGCCAGCTGGATGTCCTTGGGCATGATGGTGACCCTCTTGGCGTGGATGGCGCACAGGTTGGTGTCCTCGAACAGACCGACCAGGTAAGCCTCGCTGGCCTCCTGCAGAGCCATCACAGCGGAGCTCTGGAAACGCAGGTCGGTCTTGAAATCCTGGGCGATTTCCCTCACCAGGCGCTGGAACGGCAGCTTGCGGATGAGCAGCTCGGTGGACTTCTGGTAACGACGGATCTCTCTCAGAGCCACAGTCCCGGGCCTGTAACGATGGGGCTTCTTCACGCCACCGGTGGCTGGCGCACTCTTACGAGCGGCCTTGGTGGCGAGCTGCTTCCTCGGGGCTTTGCCACCGGTAGATTTACGAGCTGTCTGCTTGGTTCTTGCCATGATACTTGTCTTTTTGTCGACGAGTTTGAAGTAAGTCTTGGGAGAAAGGATAAGGAAGTATATATGGTCGGCTTGTCGTCCGCTGATTGGACTTCTCTCCCGAGCAGACTGTGTGCACGCTGGGTTAGGGTTAGGGTTAGGCAACTATGTGCCTAACTATGTTAGGCAACTAAGCAACTATGTGCACGCTGCTAATAGCAGAAGCACAATTTATGTGCAGCCAGTGGCGGAGCCAGGGAATTTCCATTGGGGTGGCCAGGATGGGGCCAGTGATAATTTTTGGGTGGCAAGCATGTGTCTCACCAGGCGATGCAGAGCTATTTTAGACACATATAGGAAACATCTCAACATTATTCGGAATTCAGGTGAAAAAAAAGAATACACTTATTCTGTATTCATACTTGCACTTTCAACCTGACCTGTATATGAATAGACACACTTTAAGCCAATTGTAAATAAGATAACATCATATCAAGCTGTACTATATGTGAGTCTCTATACTGTATACCTGGAGGTCCATTTAAGTTGCTGCTCTCTGGGGGCTCCTCATCCTCACTCTCTGCCTGTTTTTTCTCCATCTCATCCTCATTCTTTGCCTTAGCTGTCTTCTTTCCACTTGCCCTGAAGAAGGACGCTATGTCTGCCTTCTTCCTCTTCATTATTTTTCCCTCTTTAATGACACCTATCCAAAATGCATACTGTATATACCTGACACAATCATAACACGTTCTGGCAACGTAGTTATCAAATACAGCATAGCATATAGCAATTTTAACAGTTTACTATGTTCTCCTCCGATCTAGCTTGCTTCTAAACTTCGCAAAATAGATAGTCATGGGTGGGATAGTCACAGTTATTAGAAGACAAAAACAACATCCATTATGATATCATACCTTTCTGTTTTGCGTTTCTTCACTTAGCCGCAGGTGCCGGTCGAAGCGTCAGGTGGTAACAGGCATTCTCAGGCCATGCTTGAGCCGTTTAATTCAAATACAGGATGTGTGCGCGCTGCGCGTGGCTAAAGGGTCCGACAGTGTACTAGCGGTGCGAGAAAGGTTCCGCATTTTTCCACAGCCGTCAAAACTTTTAACCGCTCTGATGTGGTGCTTGGGGTGGCCAATGGGGTGGCCGAGATTCTACGGGGGGTGGCCGTGGCCACCCCCGGCCACCCCCTGGCTCCGCCATTGTGTGCAGCGCTACAGTTACACGAAGCACTTTCACAAATAAAAGTCTCATGCAACGATTATTTCTCAAATTAGCTAGCTGTATCATACATTTTCTTCATCTGTCATATGGTTTTCTCGCTAGACTATGCCAAATGGGAAATGCCATTGCAACGGGTTCATTTGCTCTTTGTATCTTATGATCGATTTGTGGCGGACTCGTAACAAGTATCACTTCTACCTCTGGTACGGGCTGGCTACTTTGTTGTCATATTGGACGTCCCTGAGATTTAGCTCATGTTTGAGACCAAGGTAATTTAAGTTGCAACAGAAGTGGCCTGTAATAAAGTTCCAAAGACTCCCACGCTACAAATGTACTGAGCGTGATGAAACACCATCATGCATGTGAAAGTGTTTGGTACAGGGGCACAACATGGACATGCGCTTTTCAGGAGAGGTGGGTGTCTCTTAAAAGAGCCTTTTTTGTGATACGGACACAGACACGGACGAAGATTTACTTCTTCTTAGGCGCTGCTTTCTTTGCCTTGGCCGCCTTGGGCTTGGCGGCTTTGGGCTTCGCTGCCTTAGCTGCCTTCTTGGGGGTCTTGGCCACTGTTTTCTTGGGTGTTGCGGGCTTCTTCGCCTTCTTGGCTGCCGCGGGCTTCTTAACCTTCTTGGGTGACTTCTTGGCAGCCGCGGGCTTCTTCGCAACCACCTTCTTGGGCTTCTTGGCAGCAACGGGTTTCTTGGCGACTGACTTTTTGACTTTCGGAGCGGCGACCTTCTTAACGGGCTTCTTTGCCTTGGCCTCCGCCTCCTTGTTGATCTTAAAAGAGCCAGAAGCGCCTGTTCCTTTGGTCTGGACCAAGGTTCCTTTGGTGACGAGGCTCTTCACTGCGTTCTTGACGCGGGAGTTGTTCTTCTCTACGTCGTAGCCGCCGGCCGCCAGGGCTTTCTTGACCGCTGCCAGGGACACGCCGCTTCTCTCCTTGGAAGCGGACACCGCCTTGACGATCAGCTCGCCAACGCTGGGTCCAGCTTTCTTGGGCTTGGCTGCCGCCTTCTTCTTGGGTGCCTTGGCTGGAGCGGGAGCTGGAGCGACTTCGATAGTTAATGGAGGTAACTCCAGTTCTATGAGTGGAGCGGAGCCCCATAGGGGAGCTCTGCTCCTATTGGTTTACCCGCTGCCTAGTGCAGCTAATGACTGAAGATCAAAATATACACACACCTGTCACTCACACAGGTGCCCTATATAAGGGGGTGACAGCCGTCACTCATCCTCCCAAAAGTATTAATACAGGCGGGTTGAATAAGTCGAGCTGGGCCTGCAGCCCTATGGGGCTCCGCTCCACTCATAGAACTGGAGTTACCTCCATTAACTATCGTTCTATTTCGTGGAGCTCCGCCCCATAGGGGAGCTCTGCTCCTATTGGTTTAGGCGGAGCGAGCGAGGCCAGATATACCCCCAGCGAGACTAGATCTAAAAGACACATAATCTCACAAGGCACCTGATTTGGATGTAAATCGGGAGGACAGACCCTGTGTATTATTTACATCAGCAGGTCTGTCCTCCCGATTTACATCCAAATCAGGTGAACGGTGTAGGAATTACAACACATTTGATATGTGGCCCCCCCTTTTTTAAGGGACCAAAAGTAATTGGACAATTGGCTGCTCAGCTGTTCCATGGCCAGGTGTATGTTATTCCCTCATAAAGGGAGTTCGTTATTTCATTGACAAGGAGCAGATACAAGGTCTAGAGTTCATTTCAAGTATGGTATTTGTGTTTGGAATCTGTTGCTGTCAACTCTCAATATGAAGTCCAAAGAGCTGTCACCATCAGTGAAGCAAGCCATCGTTAGGCTGAAAAATCAAAACAAACCTATCAGAGAGATAGCAAAAACATTAGGTGTGGCCAAATCAACTGTTTGGTACATTCTTAAAAAGAAAGAACGCACTGGTGAGCTCAGCAACACCAAAAGACCCGGAAGACCACGGAAAACTGAGGTGGATGACAGAAGAATTCTTTCCCTGGTGAAGAAAAACCCCTTCACAACAGTTGGCCAGATCAAGAACACTCTCCAGGAGGTAGGTGTATCTGTGTCAAAGTCAACAATTAAGAGAAGACTTCACCAGAGTAAATACAGAGGGTTCACCACAAGATGTAAACCATTGGTGAGTCTCAAAAACAGGAAGACAGTTCTGGAACAACATCCTATGGACAGATGAGACCAAGATCAACTTGTACCAGAATGATGGGAAGAGAAGAGTATGGAGAAGGGAAGGAACTGCTCATGATCCAAAGCATACCACCTCATCAGTGAAGCATGGTGGAGGTAGTGTTATGGCGTGGGCATGTATGGCTGCCAATGGAACTGGTTCCCTTGTATTTATCGATGATGTGACTGCTGACAAAAGCAGTAGGATGAATTCTGAAGTGTTTCTGGCAATATTATGTGCTCAGATTCAGCCAAATGCTTCAGAACTCATAGGACGGTGCTTCACAGTGCAGATGGACAATGACCCGAAGCATACTGCGAAAGCAACCAGAGTTTTTTTAAGGCAAAGAAGTGGAATGTTCTGCAATGGCCAAGTCAATCACCTGACCTAAATCCAATTGAGCATGCATTTCATTTGCTAAAAACAAAACTGAAGGGGAAAATGCCCCAAGAACAAGCAGGAACTGAAGACAGTTGCAGTAGAGGCCTGGCAGAGCATCACCAGGGACGAAACCCAGCATCTGGTGATGTCTATGGGTTCCAGACTTCAGGATGTCATTGACTGCAAAGGATTTGCAACCAAGTATTAAAAGTGACAATTAGATTTATGATTATGTTAGTTTGTCCAATTATTTTTGGTCCCTTAAAAAGGGGGGGGCACATATAAAATGTGTTGTAATTCCTACACCGTTCACCTGATTTGGATGTAAATACCCAGAAATTAAAGCTGAAAGTCTGCACTTAAAGCACATCTTGATTGTTTCATTTCAAATCCATTGTGGTGGTATACAGAGCCAAAATGATGATAATTGTGTCAATGTCCAAATATTTATGGACCTGACTAAGTATGTATTTCATAATTAAGCATTTTTCTACTTTCTCTTTATTTCGTAGTTTCACTCCGTTTCAATGTTGTCAGCTTGACTAATAGTCAATAAAGGAGCAAGAAGGCTCATTTTCCTGGCTCTTGAAAAAGGAGTTTGGCTCGCTGTTGAATCTATGTTGACGCTAGGAAGCACAACAAGTAGAGAGAACAGTACAGATATTTGTCTCCATTCGCGCCTTTCCACAGGACGCTGAAGTTGCGCGCCCGATGACATTGCAGCAACGTGATGAACTACAGCTGCAAAAGTGGTTACTAATAAAAAGCCATTGTATGCACGTATTGAATATTTACATACAATGAATGAATGATCTGATACGAAAATGTATCGATAATTTATATCTAATTCACTTGTCCATATTAACGTAGGCTACACAGGCACATACTGTAGACAACGTCAAGATTGTTGAGGAATCGAGATGTTACTATTGTATTGTGCTTAAGATATTGAAACACTACTGTCGTATTTGTTTGGTTTGCAGAATATACGCTTTCGGCTGTAAAGAGTAGACTAACCTGTCCCCGTTCAGAGGTCAGGAGTTGGTTCATATAAAATACAGGAAGACATTTTAAAGGAAACGTGATGGACCTTTCTCAATTTTAGAGAGCAGTGGGTGGCTCTTAAAAGAGCCTTTGGGGTGAATTTGAAGGAGCCCGTTTACTTGGAGCTGGTGTACTTGGTCACGGCCTTGGTACCCTCGGACACGGCGTGTTTGGCCAGCTCACCGGGGAGCAGTAGGCGGACGGCGGTCTGGATCTCCCTGGAGGTGATGGTTGAACGCTTGTTGTAATGAGCCAGGCGAGACGACTCTCCGGCTATACGTTCGAAAATATCGTTGACGAAGGAATTCATGATTCCCATGGCCTTGGAGGAGATACCGGTGTCAGGGTGGACCTGCTTCAGTACCTTGTACACGTAGATGGCGTAGCTCTCCTTCCTAGACTTTCTGCGCTTCTTGCCGCTCTTTGCGGCGGTCTTGGAAACTGCTTTCTTAGAGCCCTTTTTGGGCGCGGGCTTTGCTGGCTCAGGCATTGTCAGGTATCGGTACTTCTCAGACACGAATGATGAGGGCTGACTGGTTACCCGGTATATATAGCAGGAGACATGCTAATTTTGAGGCACGCCTCCTGCTAGTCGCTGCACTCAGCTGGAATGTGATTTTCGCGAGAGCTACTGAAATCTACTGCGCGTGCGTGGGATTTACCGACCCCCCTTTCCCTTCAGTAATCATAATCTACAGTTATTATGATAACTGAAAGGAAATATTAGAAACCTTTTTACACTGAAAAATCCTCAGCCAATCATCTTCATCAATCATTAATGTCACAGCGGAAATGTTTGCTGTATGCTTGCTTGGAGGAGATGGGGATACTCAAAACTAGGAAGTTGCGCCGAACTCCCTCAGCAGTTTACCGCGTAGTTTAACCAGAAACACATTTATAGATGCCATAGCCCAAGTAGCCTATAAACAGTTGAAAATTGAACTACAGTTCAAATTGAACGAAAGTATTTCAGCAATTGTCAGTATTTTGGGTACTCTATTAGCCTAAAATGGCTTACTAGACTGGTATTGAATCGAAGTTCAAATGCGCAAAACACTGCGGACGAAATTATTGTGTTGTTCATTGTGCTTTCTTCATCGAGGATACATTTTAGACATACAATTCATTTCACAAGGCTCCACTAAATTTAGACACCGAACACCCGGAATATGGATCAGTCACACAAAGGCTCTTACAAAGGCTCTTAAAAGATATTCTTGAGGTCTTAACCGCCGAAGCCGTACGGTCTTCCTTTTAGCGTGCTCGGTGTATGTCACGGCATCACGGATGACGTTCTCCAGGAATACTTTAAGCACACCACGCGTCTCTTAATTAATTGACACAGGCACTTTTGCCGGAAAGCCACTAAAATGCAGTTTCACATCTAATAAATAAGAAATATGGTGGCAATTTAAGTAGTAATCTCTGTATAAGGACTCGCCATCTTGGAATATTTTCTTTGACATTGTTAAAATGGTCTGTTGACTCAAAGACAACAATACGAGTGCTCAGCTCTGTACCTGTCGAGACCGTAAGAGGCACTGAATGGAACACTTGTCTTTCTTTGGGAGAATAAAGTGGAGGTCCAAGACAGCAGGAGGTCCTGCTGAGATGAACCTGCGGAAGCAGAGGAAAGGGAGCAGCGTTGAGCTTCCTCTGCATATGCCCTAGTTAGTGCTTCCTCTCCTCTTCCAGGCGCAAGAAGCGTTCAGAGGCTGACGCCACAACCGGTCCAAACAAACCCTCGCTAGCCACTGGAGCGTTGAGGGATGTATTGTCCGCCTCTCTCATGGCTGTGAGAGACAGTCAGAGGTGAGGTGACGATGCAAAACCACGCTGTTGCTCATCGCTCTGCCAGCAATTCTCCTCAT
The DNA here is from genome assembly GCF_963692335.1 of Osmerus eperlanus. Lineage (NCBI taxonomy): Eukaryota > Metazoa > Chordata > Actinopteri > Osmeriformes > Osmeridae > Osmerus > Osmerus eperlanus. The sequence continues at coordinate 1,756,753 of NC_085023.1, read as the reverse complement.
CTGAGAGCAGAGCAGACAACATCCTCGAGGGGCTCCTCCACCTGAAAAAAGTCGTAGCGCAGCCGCCTCTCCGAAACGAAGAGACCAGCGCACGACTGACAGACAGGGGAGTCCACCAAACCGTCCCTGGCATGCCGAGGTCCCATGACACAAGGCAAAAATGCCCATTGGCATCCAAGAAACTGCACTAGTGATGGGTCGTTCGCGAACGATCCGGCTCTAAGAGCCGGCTCTTGAAGGTGAACGTCGGGAGCTGGCTCGCATATCTGAAGAGCCGACTCTATTTTTAATAGATTAATACAGCCTATAAAAACTAAATTATTATGAAATAATGAATTTTAATTGTATTTAAAATAATTGACTAATTCAAAGAACAACAAAAAAATACTTGTAGGCTTAAAGGCGCACACAATCATCCTCACATTCTGTTCCTGTCAATCCTGCATGAGGGAGGGCCGAGCCAACTCACACACAGTCACAGAGTAGTCAAAACTCGGAGGAGAGCCATGACAAATCAATGCATTTTTAAAGATATGTGGTTACGGTCGAGTATGATTTCATTTCATAATTTAGTCACTTTTCACACCCATCATAGTCAAATTCATAGTTAAAACATGTATTTTTTAAAGAGCCGTTCGGGAGCCAAAAGAGCCGGCTCTTTTTGGTGAGCTGAGCCATACGAGCCGGCTCACGAAAAAGAGCCGGAATGCCCATCACTAAACTGCACCTGCATTGGTCTCTCCTGGGAGCGGTAGAATGTAATTTTATTTTTTGGATAGAAACCTTCAATCACCAATTCAATACAACACGTGCTGATTTTTGGGGGAGGATGAGTGGTAGCTGTCACCCCCTTATATAGGGCCCCTTGTGTGAGGCAGATGCGGATACATTTTGATCTTCAGTCATTGGCTGCGGGCAAACCATTAGGAGCAGAGCTCCCCTATGGGGCGAAGCTCCACGAAATAGAACTGAGGGATGGCTGAGATTAGTGATGGGCATTCCGGCTCATTTGGCTCTTTGGCTCCCGAACGGCTCTTTAAAAAATAAATGTTTTAACTATGAATTTGACTATGATAGGTGTGAAAACAATTTGAATTGAATTATTAAATGAAATCATATTTTACATTAACCAGTATGTCTTTAAAAATGCATTGATTTGTTATGGCTCTCCTCCGAGTTTCGACTACTCGTCGTCTTCTGAGTGTGAGTTGGCCCGGCCCTCCCTCATGCAGTATAATTGGTTGACTGTATCCCTGATAGCTCTACTACAATCATAATAACCAACGATACCTTTTCAAAAGCTCATTTACATTTAGTCTTGTGCCGGAATGTTTCCCCTTTAAATGCTCCAACATGCAAGTTGTGCTCCCATGAAAAGCAAGTTCCACCCTGCATGTATTACACACAACAGCATTTCTTGTTTGAAATTTTGTAAAATGTTCCCACACTGCTATATATTATTTCTATTTTTATCTTCCCACCCTTAAAAATCCGTCAATTTTTGCACCATGGCGACTGGTCATTCGGGGCAGGTGGGGCAGTGCCCCACCTCAACAAAAAGAACTGCAACAAAATTATGTTATTTTTATTTCTAGAAGATTACTTCCTATAATTTCTTATCTATGAATATAGCATCTTCCTAAATTGCATATCATTTGTGTTAAGATTTTATTTAATGTTCATTGGTCCCTGCCTTGCTGCTTCAGACTGCGTTCTGCCGATTCGAGTTCGCAGTAGTAGGCCAAAGGCTAATCGTGAAGGTGGGGCTCTGGTGGGGCTAGCCCCTCTCTCACAATGCAATGTACATTGGACGTGTGAAAGTGTTAATACGCATGCTCAGAATGTGTAACCCATCAATGTAGATCACACAAATTTGATGCCAAGTGGGGCAGAGAGCCGGTAGCCCCACTACAGCGTCATTTCGTATTTCAGACCTGATTGGCTTTCTGTCTGTCTGGCGCCAACATTAGTCGGCAAGAAGAGCGAGGAGGGTAGCTTGTCTTAGTTAGCTTGTTAGCTTCACTAACTTGAGATAATGAATAAAATGGATTTCATACTCGAGCACCGGTTATATACCCTTATATATACACTTATAAACCCTTAATTTGGAGAAGAAAGTTGAAGTAAAGCGACTTGGTGGTGCCCATCAGCCACGATATTATCATCGCTCAAACTGCTGGTAAAAGTAACCGCAGGTTTAACGTGGAGTGGTTTTTGAAGAAAAAGTGGCTAACGGTTAGCATACAAAAGAAGGCACCTTTCTCTTCAAGTGAGCTCTCAGCCTTGGTGAGTGAAAGCATGCTTTATCATCCTGCCTTTGTGGTGCTGGTCTGTGCATTAGTCATATTTTTGGTCTGGATCGATAGATATAGATGGTGACGAGTGTCAGTGTGTCCATGCTTATCTATTAAGGTTGTTGTCATAGAATGGATCTGTATCCATAAAGTTGTCTTTCCTCTTTGTTGTGGCCTTCAGTGGTGTTGAGAACAAACGACTCAAGCACACCTCACAATTTCAATTGTACCCTCTAGTATTTTATATTTATGCTTTTTACTACAGTACTTATTTAATCTTTCTTTATATTTACCGAAGCAAATTCCTCATGTGTAATCCTACTTGGCAATAAACAGAATTCTTATTCTGCTGTTTTGAACTACATTTCTGAAAACAAACAGATAATGTACAAAATGTTTATTCCCTATAGAACATAATTTGATCATGTACATGAGATTGTTTCATTAAACAAGATACATTTTTAATGTTTACCACTTACAAAAAGGGTTGTTAGAAAATGTAACACGTGCATCATGTATATCAAAAACAATGTACATTTGTGCATTGCAAAACCCCCAAAAAACAGAACAAGCTAACATATTTTGATGTATTGGGACAACAACTGCTATACTAACGGATATGTTCATACTTTTTCTGAATGCCTGATCCATGTAATTAATGTGTTTTTTTAACTCTGATGTTATGTCAGTTCAGTGATGGCATTCAGTGACAGCATTGTGGGTCTGGCGGGTTCTCTGAGTAGAAACTAGTATGGAGGATGAGACGTCCGTCCATTACCCAAGACCCTTTGCACATGTTGTGGTAGTACGTCATTACTTCTCAGGGACACAGACAATGGCTAACTGTGTCTAACTTTGGCTAATTGAATGCATAATGGAGGATGGCTTCTTAGTTAACATTTGCTTAGTTGGTTGTCATTAGTATAATTTCATTTAATTACATTTATTTTTACAACAAATTGTGTGATAACTTGTTTTTTAATGATCGTTTGCTTATCCGTTTGTTTGAAGGAGCAACAGTTACAGTTAGCTTTGAGCTAATCTGGGGTTATTGTGCTACAGGTGTACAGGTGCAACGTTACCGTCCCATTTAATCCACATTTCCCTCTTGTGATAATATTGTTATCTCAACCTTACAGACCAGAAACAGGAAGTCCTGAATATCCATCCTTGATGTAGGAAAGACACGTTTACAATAAAATCCTTCCATATATAGAAAACACACTTTCCACATCGAGGAATAGATCTGTAGGCCTGTGGACTCACTCTGAGCCTGTGGCCCTGTGGACAGACATCCTCACACTACTACATACAACACTACACAACCTAAACATGACTCTCTAACTCAGCATAAACACTCATTCATGTGACTTTTCAGATCTGCTCCGGTCATGGTGTGTAGTAACTCCACACTTCACCACTTCATGGTGACAAAAGCACTGCCTGCAAAGTCCTGCATATCAATCCTGACCCCATCTTTCAGTTATGATGCAAAGCTTGGATATTATTTAGCACAAATTTCAGGTGTATTTCAAATAGTTGTTTTATATCAGTGTAAACAAATAAATAAGTATTTACAAACTTCAGCAAAAAGGGAAACAAACAAGGAAAAAAATAAACATTAAAAAACGATAGCATAAATAATTTACAAAAAAATAATGTATAATACAGACTTAGTATAAACATCTTGTTCCCAGAGTAAGTTGCTGTAAAAAGGCCTTGGGGTTGAAGAACTTTCCAGAGGCATTAAGAATGATGGGAACGGATACCAGTCTATAATCTGCCACATCACTGGTCTTTGGTACCAGTCTATAATCTGCCACATCACTGGTCTTTGGTACCAGTCTATAATCTGCCACATCACTGGTCTTTGGTACCAGTCTATAATCTGCCACATCACTGGTCTGTGGTATAACCTTAAGTTATAGTTCAAATGTGTGGATCATGTCCCTTATCTGTTCCTAAAACTCAAATATTGGTATTCACTAAGACTGACAGTTGGAAAAGTGAGCTAAAATGAAAAATGTAAAACAGAAAAAATAGGATTAAAAGAAATGTACAATGTCGAACACAGCGTTAAGTTATTTGTCTTTTCTTAGTCCACTGAGATGTGATGTCACTTCTAAGGGAAAGTCTGGTCTTCCAAGACCCTGGAGAACAGACACGGCTAACCCTAACCCTGGATAACATACACAGCTAACCCTAATCCTGGAGGACACACAGCTAACCCTAACAGTGCGTGTCCACTGCAGCGACGCAAATCGCTTGCCATCGCTCGCCTTCCCACAGTTCACCACGCTCGGGGGCGTTTCAAACAGATTAATGTAAAATGTAGTTCTCTAAAGTCACTGTTGTAGTTGTCATGGCCAAGTGTGCAGACTTGGGTTTACGTACTCGCAACATCGATCAAAATACAACTTGTATACAAATCACAAAACTGTTCAATAGACATAAACGTTGACATGTGTAAAAAACATTTTATTATATTACTCAAAGTCTGCTAATCTATCGATACGATAGGGAGTTCCAGCCGGGCTAGCTAGCTACTGTAGTTACCACAGAACGAAGTTACGTAATGTGACTAGACTGAATTTAAAGCAACCCTAACCCTGGAGGACACACAGCTAACCCTAACCCTGGAGAACAGACACAGCTAACCCTAACCCTGGAGGACAGACACAGCTAACCCTGGAGGACACACAGCTAACCCTAACCCTGGAGAACAGACACAGCTAACCCTGGAGGACAGACAGGGCAAACCCTAACCTGTCGAATGGCTGTCCCAGCACAGCAGACAGGTCTGTGTCCGGCTGAAAGATGGAGTTAAGATGTGGAGATCCAGGAGACAGAGGAGCATGGTCCACCCAGCTCAGTTATCTGAAGGGGAGAGAAGGAGAGGGAGAGAGGAAGAGGGAGAGGGGGAAAGAAAGGGGGAGAGGTGGATGGGTCATTGGGTCAATCACTGGTATAAACACATTTGAAGACATGAAAGCTATGGTTACAGCAGACTTCTGTTGGAAAAGATGAGAGCCGAGCTTCACGCCCCTTTTATCAAGGATGCATCGGATGGTGACTTGACCAGCGAGAACGCTTCTGGTTTCCAAGAAGTCCTTGCGGACTTGCAAGACCATTCTCGCAAGGACGCTTGCAAGAACGTTCTTCAAAAGAATGTACTTGCGTTCTTGAGAAGAACGTTCTTGCCAAGCGTCTGGCGAGAACGGTCTCGAAAGACTGCAAGGACGGAGAAGATTGTGTGTACTTGCAATGACTTCTGGGAAATCAGATGCGTTCTCGCTGACCAAGTCACCATCCGATGCATCCTCGATAAAAGGGGCGGATCAAGAACACTTCCGGGTATTTTTGGCGTTCTTGGTGACTTGTGTTCTTTGGATTGGAACCGTACTTGGGCAATGAAAGATGACGTCAAACGAGTTTGCAAGAACACAAGACCGGAAAAAAAAACGTGGATTGATAAACAGCCATTTACTGTGTGTCGGTGTTGTTCAGCAGTTGTGGGCAGTGACGTGCAGTCTGGGTAGGCACTGCCTACCCTGCCAAAATTCAAACGTAAATGTTTATTAAATCATTTTATTTAATAAAATTGTATTTGTATTTTTACTGTTTATTCTTGTGATTTATATGCAATATGTGTGTTATTCCAAATGTTTAGACGTTACGATGACAAATGTAGCAGTTACGCATAATCAAATAAAAAAAAAAAGAGCAGTGCTTTTACTGTCCATTAACTGCGGACGACAAGCGAAAAATTCACTTACGCACTTCGATCCTGTATTCTTCAACATGTACGTTCTCTGCTGTGCCTTTGCCAATGGCTGTTTATCAATCCACGTTTCTTGTGTTCTTGCGAACTCGTTTGACGTCATCTTTCATTGCCCAAGTACAGTTCCAATCCAAAGAACAGTCACCAAGAACGCCAAAAATACCCGGAAATGTTCCTGATCCGCCTCTTTTATCAAGGATGCATCGGATGGTGACTTGACCAGCGAGAGCGCTTCTGATTTCCCAGAAGTCCTTGCGGACTTGCAAGACCATTCTCGCAAGGACGCTTGCAAGAACGTTCTTCAAAAGAATGTACTTGCGTTCTCAGCGTTCTTCGGATTGATAAACAGCCATAAACTTATATTGTACGTAAATATGTTATGCCAGTAATCACCTACTGTTGACAGGTAGGCTTATACCTTCTGCCTACCTGCACAGCGGAATAATGATTTAGAGAAGGGACGGACACTTAGACGTTTGTCTTGTTAGCCATCAATGCGTGGCATTATTTATTGATGCTTCTCTCCGTGAGAGTCAGGTAACAAGGGAAAGAATGAGAGGGTGACCATCCCCCTTTATAAGATCATCAGTCACACGTGACTGATGTCATATGAGGCGCAACAGTGCCTCCTCCTGGACAAATATAATTACATTCATACACTTATCCACTCTCAACACTCCCACTTATGAATGACATGTATACTGTACAACTTTTACATAATAAAATGAACAAAACAAACAAAAATGGCAGTGTCAAATGTCAACATTTTACAAACCAAACATGACTCCTGCAAATTTCCACAGCTTAAGTCTGGAGGCGGGTTTTGTCATAACATCCGCGACCATGTCGTCTGTGGGACAGTAAACAAGTGACATCTTGTCTTCCCTTATGGTAGACCTAATGAAGTGATATTTAATGTCCACATGCTTACATCTTTGTCTACACACAGGGTTCTTAACCAGCGCAATTGTCCCCTGGTTATCCTCATAAACAACAGTTTTCTTATACACATAGGTATCTATACCTCCCAGTAGTTGCTCAAAATAAATACACTCCTGTATTGTTAGAGCTAGAGCCATGTACTCGGCTTCGCATGTAGATAATGCTACTGTGGGTTGCTTCTTGGCTTTCCAAGAGACTAAGGAGCAGTCTTTACCCATACTCACACAATACCCCGTGGTACTGCGTCTGTCACTAGCGTCCGCAGCCCAGTCTGCGTCACTATACGCCTGTAGGCCTAGACTCTCTCTGCTCTTCCTGAAACAGAGTTGTTTGTCTGCAGTACCCCTGAGATAACGCAAAACATGTTTCACGGTAACCCAATGTTCATCTGTAGGGTCAGCAAAATGCTGTGATAACTTGCTCACCACGAAACATAGGTCAGGACGTGTACAGGTTGTCAAGTAAATGAGACTGCCGACAGCCTCCCTGTACTTCTTCACATCAGACATTTTAGGCGCATCTTCAGAGTAGTCTAACTTTGGGTCACATGGTGTTTCTCTGATTCTACACTCCTGCATGTCGAAACGTTCCAATATCTTTTCAACATACCTCTTTTGTGACACTTTTACATAGCCATCAGACTGGCTGAAGTCCATGCCCAGAAAATATTTCAACCTACCTAGGTCCTTCATCTTAAATCTGGTAGAAAACATGTTTTTCGCTTTCTCTAGACTCTCGTTGTTGCTGGCTGCAATGATAAGATCATCCACCCAGACAACTACTATTACCTTCCCTGTCTCTTTAGACTCTTTTGTGTAGACGCAGTGGTCTGTCGGGTTCTGAGTGAAGTTGTCATCTACTAGGGATGTGTGGAGCATCTCATTCCAATTACGCCCCGACTGCTTGAGGCCGTAAATTGACTTCTGTAGTTTACACACTAACTTCTCTCCCTCTTTTTCGTAACCTTCAGGTTGTTCCATGTATATATCTCGATCAATGGGGGCGTGCAGATAGGCCGTTTTCACATCCATTTGATGTAAGATCAAATCGTCTTGGGCTGCCTTCTGCATCACTACACGTATACTTGTAAGATTGGCTGTTGGTGAGAATGTCTCGCCATAATCTATCCCTGCTCTCTGACTGTATCCTTTTGCTACAAACCTAGCTTTGTACTGGTCATGTCCGTCAATGTCACCCTTGATCGAGTATACCCACCTTCCTCCCACTGTCTTCCTGCCCTCTGGTAACTTAGTCAGTGTAAAGGTCTGGTTGTCCTCTAAGGACTTCATCTCCTCGTCCATCGCTTTCTCCCACTTCCCTGACTCAGTTGATGTCATGGCCTCTTTAAAGGTCAGAGGTACACCACAAACTGCACGGTAGCAATAATCTACATTAATGAGTGTACTGTCATCATCAGTATCTTCCACAGTATAATCTCTCAGATACCCCGGGGGTTTACGCTCTCTGGTGGGGTATCTCCCACTGTCTGAGGCATGCAGCGTCACCTTAGGGTGTTTCTCTCCCTCATCCTCTGATGCTGGCTGTGGACCGTCAGCCTGTACATCTGTGCTCAGTACACTAGGCTGTGGAGTCTCTATGCTTTTGTCACAAGCTACTTTGGGGTCCAGTGCTAGTTCCTGTGTCTGAGTCTCGTTTTCACAGGTTGTCTTCGTGATAAACTTTACCAGTCTGTGCTTCTGCACTTTTCCTTTACCGGGGTAGTAAACTAGATAGGCGGGACTGCCCTTGTCATGCCCTACAAAGAGTCCTCTCTCACACCTAGAATCTAGTTTCCCTCTGTCTTGCTGGTAGGCATAGCACACTGACCCGAATTTATGCATACTGCCTAGATTGCACCTTTTACCTGTCAGTGCTGTATATGGGGTAGTGCCTGTGTGTTTGTTAAAACACCGGTTCCTGGTATAGGCTGCTTCCTGGATGGCATAGTGCCAAAGACTCTTAGGTAGGCCACTGTCGATAAGTTTACATCTGGCCATCTCAAAAAGAGTGCGCCCTTCCCTTTCAGCTGTCCCGTTCTGGTGCGGGGAGTAAGGACAGGAAGTCTCGTGTCTAATTTTGTTCTTTCTCAGTAGTGTCTGGAACTCTCTGTTAATGAACTCGGTCCCGTTATCTGATCTGATGCATTTTACAGTGCCATAAGGCGCTACATCTGCCAGGTACTTCTCAGTGGCCTGAACTGCATCACTTTTTGCTTTCAGAAAGTAAACCAACACTGCCCCTGTACACACATCGGTGAAAGACTGCATGTACCTGAAACCATCTATGGACTCACGGTTTACTGGACCAGCTAGGTCTGTGTTCACCAGTTCAAGTGGTGTCTTTACCTTATCAGCCGGATCTCTGTTTCTCGTTTGAGTGAACTTTCCCTCTATGCACACTGTACATTCTTTATCAGGCCTAAGCTTTGCACCTTTAATGTGCATGCCTTCTGTTACATCCTGCAGCTTCAAGATATCCTCGTAATTGCAGTGACCCATTATCTCATGCCATGTTTGGATATCATAGCTGACATTACACACATCATCTACATCACATTCGGTTTGTAAGTAGTACATTCTCTTATATACATAAATATTATACCTTGTGCCATCCGGCGACAATATGACATTTTTACCTTCGTCGAAGAACACTTTGGCACCGTGAGCGGTAGCAGACTTCACTGAGAAGAGTTCTTGGGGGTACGAGGGGATGTAGAGAGCGTTCTTTAAAGTCACTGCACACCGGCGGCCCTCGCTGTTTATGAGGCATACCTGTGCGTCTCCCCTGCCTTGAGCCACCCCGACGGTACGCTTCCCGTCTGCCAGCTCCATGCTGTGTCTCTCCGGCTTGAAGGTGTTGTCGAAGCGCTTGAACTTGCTCCTGTCGTTGATGATGTGGGACGACGCGCCCGTGTCCACGATCAGTCCCTTTCTCTGGATCTGCAGCCGTTGCCCTGAGGGGCTGGCATCTTCTGTGTGTGCCCTGAAGGTACGGTCTTCTCCTCCCGCGGCTCCCCGGGCGCCATCTTGTTCACGACCTGCTCTCCAGCTACCGTCGCCGCCGCCATCTTGGACACACGCACATCGGGCGCTCCGTTCCCGCTCCTTCTTTGAGCATGCCATGTCTGTGTGTCCCCTGCTTTTGCAAAAACTACACCAAACTTTCTCTGTGCAGTCACCCCTTCTGTGGCCCTTTTCTCCGCACCGCCAACACACCATCTCCACTGGCCCGGTCTTTTTCCTTGGCGCCGCTTGGGCCCTCAGCACCCTTTCTCCCGCCTCTTCTGCGACTGGGTCTGAGTCTTCTGAAGCCTCGAAGTTCCTCAACTTTGCCTTGAACTCTCCCAGCGTCATGTCTGCTGAACCATGTGTCACCATCAGTGTGAACGGCTTGTACTTCTCCGGTAACCCCCTCATGATCATCGCCATCATCAGTCCCTCACTCGGTGCTTCACCTGCACCCCTGAGTGCCGTTATGATCTGCTCAGCTCGGATAACGTATTTGGTTACGGTCTCGTTGTCAGCTTTCTTCAGCGCAGTCATTGTTATGTACAGTGAGACAATCCGGGGTCTACCTTTTCCGATGTAGTGTTCTCTTAACACCTTGAGGCTCTCTCGGCCCTTGTCCTTCGTGTCTCTGAATATCAGTCCCAAGCTCGTATTGTCAAGTAGCGGCGCTAATGCACAATAGGCGTCAGCATTCAGGTTGTCATCATTAGCCTTTTCTTCAACCGTCAGTGGTCCACTGGGCTCTGTGAGGATCGTCTGCTTCAGCCCCACTCCGTGCATGCAGCACAGCATCCTTTCTTCCCAGAGCTCATACTCCTCTGCTCTCCCGTCAAACGTGGGCCACTTGTTTTTGTTCATGGCTTTTTCTGTTTATAGCTCAGTTTAGCTCCTTTTCAGCCTAGCTTTAGCTTCCCGGTACTCCCGATGCTAAACTAGCTCTTATGGTAATCCTACTTCTGTATGCTAGCTATCTACGCACGTGTCCGTCAAACTTTATCATCATTCTCCGTTAGCTGGGCCCATAACCTGTTGACAGGTAGGCTTATACCTTCTGCCTACCTGCACAGCGGAATAATGATTTAGAGAAGGGACGGACACTTAGACGTTTGTCTTGTTAGCCATCAATGCGTGGCATTATTTATTGATGCTTCTCTCCGTGAGAGTCAGGTAACAAGGGAAAGAATGAGAGGGTGAACATCCCCCTTTATAAGATCATCAGTCACACGTGACTGATGTCATATGAGGCGCAACAGTGCCTCCTCCTGGACAAATATAATTACATTCATACACTTATCCACTCTCAACACCTACGTTACGTATCAAACATGGACCAATTAAAATCGAGATATTACTGGACATTTGCGCAGCTAACGTCATTACACCAGTTAAATTGTAAGCGTAATGCCCGCAAAATTCAAGTCAAAATGACAGCAGCGGTGTCTGCCGATATCACGGAGTTGAGGAATTTCTCCAAGCTTGATTTTATTCAAAAAATGAGTTAATAGCAAGAGGGAGCTCCCTACGCCAGACCTAGATGGACTACTGCAGCAAAATGGACAACATGTTTTCGATCGTTTCAAGCAGACTGGTATGAAGAAAAGATTGGCTATGGCTGTGCTAACAGTCAGCGGCTGTAGGCTACTGCTTGTACTGTTTACTGCGTTTACTGTTTTGACATAGCCTAACAATAAATTAGGTAATCTGCAGGGCTCTCAAATTTTGAAGACAGGCAAGGATGACATTCACCCCCCACCCTGTCAGGTGGTCAAGGGGGGGGGGGGGGGGGGGGGGTGGATGGGCCTCGGGGATGGGGGTGTTTCATGAATAATATAATTGGGTGTGCTTTGCCTTCGGCAAGGGCACAACCTTTGTTCTCTCACATATATATTATTATTATTCTTTTTGCCCCCCTAAAACTCAGTCAATATTTGGCCTACATAGACAAAGTAGGTGTCAAAAGTTTCGTCTTGGTAGCGATTGAGTTGCTTCTATTGGAATTTACGTTCCGTTGCATGGTTTAGGCTGAAGTTAAGTTTTTGTGGCGAAAAGTGAAGCTAACGGTGGATAATTTGCTAGCCACAGTCACTGACGTTACTAACGTCACGAAAACACGCGTGACTACCTTTGGCAGAACATTCGTTTCGCATCTGTTAACTTGGGGGATAGCTAGGCTAACTATAGCTTTACTGCAAGGCAGCTGCAGAAACGCCACAAGCAAAGAGGCCAGGGTGATAACTATTTACTCATTTTACTTTGTGATACGACACACAATTGTGATGTGTAATGTACAATATAAGATGATATTATTAAGGAAGTACATCTACTTTCGGAAACAGTAGTCTACTATTTCACTGAAGTATTAGCATCATGACGTTAGCCTGTGTTGCCCGGGCAACACATACTACAGTGGTCTATGATGTATCTGTTTTCAATCGTTAAAATAAACATTCCTCACATATACATTTTCGTTGTAGGATTTATTATGACATTAGATTACAAGTAAACGATTTGTGGGTGAAATTATCATTACCTGTGGTTTCAATCCAGTGTATCACTGCAACGCTGTAGCCTACGCGAGACACTACAAAAACATCTACACAGCTGTAGGAAGTCAAACGGCGACAGAACATGTTCGGCACTCCCCTTACTTAAATCAAAAGTCTATCTAACTACTAACCTGAACTTCATTGCCACAGCCTAAACTTTGTCAATCTGTTCATGAAAATAATTAATTTCAGCCTAAACCGTACAACGGAACGTTAAATCCAATTCAACCAACGCAATCGCTACCGAGACGAACACAGCAGTAACGCTAGTCTAGTACTGTACCGTAGTAGTACAATTTACCGGGGCAGCTTCTCCACACAGGGCTATATCGCATTTTGCGTTGTTACTGACAATGATCGCTACCAGTGAGATTTTTATGAATGAGCGATTTTCCACTAAATAAATGTCAATCTTATTTACGTTTTGGGGTGCATATTTTCAGTTAGCAGTTGGTACTGTTTGAATCGCGATTCCATCTTCTACTGCCGGTAACGTCGTAGAATAATCTTCAAAGGGGGTTCTTTATTAATGAATGAATGCAATGAGTAGGCTAAATGCATGAAAATATCACGAGAAGGGAAAAACTTAAAAGGACGTTTAAGTCATAGAGATTAGGTCAATTTGTACACCGGTCTGCCAAATTTATTCGTTTTGATTCAACGATGAGGCTGCCTCTTGCAGGGGAAATGAGAAGACATCCATTTCATTCTACACTTCACTCGTATTTTCAGTTGTAAATGAGCAGCAAAAAAAAAATGCTTTTAAATCTATGTAATCTTTATAAATAATAAGTATGCATTTTTATATAAAATATACAGAAATATCAGTTGTAAAAATGTCATTCAAAAACGGACCCCTGTGCAACCGACGCAAGCAAGCACACCCTACAATTTCCCCAGAAATTGTACCCTCTCTAGTTATAAGTGTTTTTGTTGTTATTTTTGCTCTGACTTGCAGAAGAAAATATTTGACACATGGCACTGACAATTCAACCAAATACAAAGTATTTACTCAATTTCCACGTGTGTGTGTCAGAGTCAGGTGGCTGAGCGGTTAGGGATTTGGGCTAGTAATCAGAAGGTTGCTCGTTCAATTCCTGGCCGTGCCATATGAAGTTGTGTCCTTGGACAAGTCACTTCACCCTACTTGCCTCGGGGGAATGTCCCTGTACTTACTGTAAGTCGCTATGGATAAGAGCGTCTGCTAAATGACTAAATGTATATGTGTGGGAGAGAGAGATTATGACTAGTGTTGTTTATTATAAGTGTTTGTTGCCTTTTTGGACTCCTTTATCAAATGTACTTCAATGAAATGCTGCCATACCACAGATTTATTTGCCATTTTGCCAAATAACATCGACAAAGTAGGCTATGGCAGCGTTTGTAGTTCGGCAGCGAATTGTGCTCGTGCCGTGTGCAAAAAACAAAGCGCAGATTAAAAAAATTGAAAACAGTAACACCTTTTATTTTAAATTATATATTATTTGAGTTGCTTTATTTGTCTTAAATAATATAATCTACAATTTCTGTAGAACATTTCTTTAATTCAGCAATGGTGACACACGCGGGAATTGGATCTCACACTGCCATAAGGCAGCTCGACTAAAAAAATCTCAGTCGACCAAGAGCATATCGACCAGAAAATCGACTAGTCGATTGAGTGGGGACAGCCCTACTAGATTACTTGTTCTGAGCAGTTGTTGTCAGTGAACAGGCTGTAAAACTGTTGGCTAAGTTACAGACACTCATGAAAAACGGATGCTAATTATCTGGGAAACATATTCTAACACCAGTCAAGTTGTTATTGTTTGTGTCAAACAAGTTTTGAATTTGTTGTAACATTAAAACAGGAAATCATGACTTACTCTTGACTTTGTGCTCAAAGTGAGCTCGAGCTCCAGTGGTTTCCTCTGTGGGTGAATGAACCTGCTGGAAACTTTCGCAGATGTTGTAGCAGAATCACATGAATAATTCCAGGATATGCTTTTTTTTCATTGGTTGTTGCGTTAAATCTTACCCAGATACAATAGTGCAGCACAAAAAAATGTAAGAAAACTGCTTAATAGTCTTAGTATTGCCATTTGATGACAATTGCTCATATACTGTAAGACTAAATAAGTATATTTATAATTTTGAACAAAGGTTAAATGTTATTTCACAAGTTTCAAAAAGTGCCCCCAATTTTGTTTAAATGCCCCTGGATTTCAGTCAATGGGGGCAAAAATTGCCCCCTAATTTTTTTTACAATTTCTACCCTGTACTGACACCACGCAGGATGTCTTCCACAGCTGTGGAACTCTCCCCAGCTTCAGGCTCAGGTTGAAGACCCGCTCCACAATCCCACACAGCTGGTCTGCACAGGACTTGAGGAGCCGAGAGCTCATGCCGTCCGGACCTGCTGCCTTTCTTGCGTTGATCTTCCTGAGACATTATTGCGTTTGGGATTTGCGTTTGCTGTGAAGGTGCTGTTATCAAGGGCGTGTTTCTTCAGAAGGCAGGGAAAGTAATTGCCCAGGTAGATGTTTTTGAACTTGGTGCTGCAGAAGCAGTAAACCAAGGGGTCCAGCAGACAGTTGATGAAGGAGAGGACCATGACGCCGTCAAACACCTGCACCGCTGTTTCCTCTGAGAGCTGCTTCCACGCCTGAACTCGGGCCACCAGCAGAACGATCCTGGCCGCGGTGCAGGGCAGGAAGCAGACAGAGAACAACACCATGACCAAGGAGACCAGGAACATGGCTCTCCTCAGCTTGGTCTTGTCCCCCACCGTCTTCCTCTTCAGGCGGTTGACGATGCGCACCGTGCAGTACAGCAGGATTATGAAGGGGATCAAGATCTGCGTGAAGAACACCACCTCCCTCAGACTGTCCACCACGTCCTTCACCACGGTGTCTTCCCGCTTCTCCGTGGCGTTGTAGCTGTAGCTATAGCTCTTGTGGCTGTTGCAGCACTCGAAAGGCTTCAACATGGCAGGAATGGTCAGAGTGAGCAGCAGGAGCCAGATCAGGATGGAGATCTGAGGAGACTTCTTCAGGGCTTTCAGGAGGTTCTTCCTCCCAGGATCTACAACGTTGAAGTAGCGGTCGATGGAGATGACGGTGAGGAAGGCGATGCTGGCTCCTCGGTTGAGGAAGAGTATGAAGAGCATGGCTTTGCAGACAACATCGTTCTCACTGTATCTCCCACTGTGGATGAAGTTGTAGGCCTTCACAGGCAGGCAGAACAACAGCAAGATGTCGGCCAGGACCAGGTTGAACAGAAACACATTGTTGGTGTTGGATTTCCAGAACTTGAGCTTGACGATGAAGAGGTGGAGGATTGAGATGTTCAGTGGGATAGCCAGCAGGAAGATGATGATCATCACAGCTGCGCAGAAGTTATAGAGCGCCCGGCTAGTGGTCTCACAGTCCTCTGAAGCGTGGTATTCCTCTGTCGGTGCGATTAGCAGTTCAGCCTTCATGCCTGAGCTCGTAAAAGACAACCCTTCACGACAATGAAATCACTGAAGCTCCGAGCTGAACCTCAGAAGAGGTTTGGTTTGGAAACCAAGGAAAGAGACGGGGAGTCTCTAGCCACACCAGGTGAGACGAGCTCTTGTAACTCCCGAAGGGGAGATTTCTGCGTGTGCGTGTGAAGGCAAACTCCAAGGCTTGTGTGTTTGCTTGGTGAATTTTAGACTTGAATCACAGCACTCCCTCCCTCCTTCCTCCTCCCCTTCAACACGTTGCACGCAGTCAGCTCTGTTCTGTGGTTTGTTTAGCCCCTCCCTGAGTCTGAGGAGGGGAGTTACAACAGGACTGGCATGCCGCTGAGAGGGACAGAGAGAGGGGGGCGGACGAAGGGGGCAGGAGAGAAAACATTATGGAAACGTTTCACCTCCTCACAAAATATAATTCCCTCAGGATTTGGAGCAGGGTGGGGTGACCCCCTCCTCCATCCTGTGGTATCTCTCCAGGGAGTATCTCTCCAGAGAAAGAAAGATTTTATGCTGGAGAGTCGTTGCCATAAAAAGAAGGTTTGATTGATGAAACTCAAAGAGAGTTTAGTATGAGAGCCTGCCAGACTGGCTGGGAATCCAGAAACTTCTGCATACAGCAGGAATGATAGCTATGTTAAGAAGTTGTATAAGACAGGGTCGGAGTATATCCTGGGGAATATGCTAGATATTTACAAGCAGAGGCAACATGGTCTAAAGGGCTTTTGGGGTCAAATTTTTTCTAAAGTAAATAAAGCCACCAGTTGGGATGTTGTGTTTTAAAGTCAGATATTTCTTTGTAGTATAGCCTCCTAGCTAGAATAGAAGCAGATGCATCAGTACAGTGCAGAGGCTCGTTCAGACTTGTCTCTTAACACTGACTCTCAAAGGAATGTCTCCAGTCAAGCAGAGGATATGCCATGTTTCAGCTTTCAACGACACTAGTCATAAACACCAATGAGGGTTATTAGGATATGTTACAGTCCATTGCTGCTCATAAAAGTCACCAGATAAATGTCCACATCAATTATTTAAATAATTTTCATCTTAACAATGGATTCCCATAATCCAATTAACTGACATAAAGAGAACGCACAGAGAATACATTTGGATTGTATCCAGCCGTTCCAGTGAGGGCAGTTCCATCAATTCAATTCAATATATTTATTTGTCGAAATTCTGTTTAGAGCATTCAAACACTGTATAGTTTGACATAAGTGCAATACAAAGTGCAATATCCCTCCAATAAACTTCCCATAAATAACCCCTGTGTAAACCTTAGCACAATCAATACACGTAACAGTAACAATAACAATATTCAGTATTAGCAGCATTGTGAAGGGCTTTTAACAACATGGACTACCTAACAGAAACATAACAAGGGCGGAACAGTCAATATATGTGGAGTATTTTGTTATTTGTGCAACAATGCAAAGTCCAGTTCATTGTTATTGTAATTGTAAACAGACAGCCAAGATCAAGTGGGGTCTCACACGGACTCATTTGAAAATACTTTTTTGAGAAATTATACATGGAACCCCTACCCACGGAGAACTCCAGCAAACACCCGCCGAACACAACCAAAAGTGTCTCAACCACAACAACCCCTCCCTTACACCACAGGATGTCAACAGTCCCAGAATCCTTTCCTCGAAAGATGCAGAGGTGATTTGGGACAACATCTTAGGCTGTTTGTTCTTTACTTGTTTTTTGACCCCAAACAATCTTTTTGGTTTGATTGTAGATGTTTAGGTTGTGGTGTGTGTAAGACAAGATGAGACAATCACAGTGAGACACACCAATTCTATCCCCCAGTCTTCAATCCCCCTGGTGCTCACACAGTAGACCTGCAGGTTAGACAAGGCACCTCCAAGGGATAATGATTAAGCTGGGGTGACTCACTGTATCTTCGATACATTCTAGGTCTTTCCAGTTGATCTGACTAAGACAACACTCTGTGTCCAAACAACGCTGCCCTACCTACCTTCTGGCACTGTTATGTTACTCGTTCATTTCCCAACATCTGCTCCACAGGTTCAACTGGATTCCAGAATGCGCTGTAAGCCCTCAATTCCCCGAAAGCACCATCAATGTTTCAGGACAGGATCAGACAGTAAACCCTGTCCCCAGTCAAAGAGGACCGGGAGGAGGAGGAGCAGGGCGACCCTGTCAGCCCCCACTAGTTACAGCAGGCCAATCACAGAGCAGTGTCAGCCCCCACTAGTTACAGCAGGCCAATCACAGAGCAGTGTCAGCCCCCACTAGTTACAGCAGGCCAATCACAGAGCAGTATGACATCAGCTAGGGTACAGGGCTAGGTTAAGGCTACTTACATTTACTCAATACATAAAGGATTACCATGTCCCTCCGGACATTACTACTTAGTGTACTACATTTGTTTCTCGCCCTGAAAATGGTTGTGAGGCTGTGACCGCCTACTTTTTAATCCCACCTTGTCGTAATGTGTGGTGTTACCGTGTATCTCTTTATGTAGTGGGCCCACCCATTTAGTCATGTAATCCAGGTGAAAATGCTGCAGTGCCCTCTTTCTGTCTCTCTGTCTCTTTCTCGCTGTTTCTCTTTCTCCCCACCCAGGACCTGCAGGAAGCCAAGGGAATGGCGGGGGGGCGGTACTTCCTGCGTAATAGTGATGGGCATTCCGGCTCTTTTTCGTGAGCCGGCTCGTATGGCTCAGCTCACCAAAAAGAGCCGGCTCTTTTGGCTCCCGAACGGCTCTTTAAAAAATACATGTTTTAACTATGAATTTGACTATGATGGGTGTGAAAACAATTTGAATTAAATTATGAAATGAAATCATACTCGACCGTAACCACATATCTTTAAAAATGCATTGATTTGTCATGGCTCTCCTCCGAGTTTTGACTACTCTCTGACTGTGTGTGAGTTGGCTCGGCCCTCCCTCATGCAGGATTGACAGGAACAGAATGTGAGGATGATCGTGTGCGCCTTTAAGCCTACAAGTATTTTTTTGTTGTTCTTTGAATTAGTCAATTATTTTAAATACAATTAAAATTCATTATTTCATAATCATTTAGTTTTTATAGGCTGTATTAATCTATTAAAAATAGAGGCGGCTCTTCAGATATGCGAGCCAGCTCCCGACGTTCACCTTCAAGAGCCGGCTCTTAGAGCCGGATCGTTCGCGAACGACCCATCACTACTGCGTAAAGGGGAAGGAGTGTCCAGATTGGAGCGAAGCAAGCACAACGTCCAGAGGAGGGCCTCCCTGTCCCAGCTGCCCAGCAGGAAGTTTACCTCTGGCGGGTTGCAGCGGCGTTCCTCGGCCCCTTCCATGTTCAACCTCCCCATCACCCCCACGGCCAATTTACCTGCCTCGCCCCATCCCCCAGCCCAGAACCAGTCTCAAGAGAGGACAAACTGACATGTAGCTGCCTCCTCTCCTCACACCCTCAGCTAGCAGGATACAAGACTGCCTCCTCTCCTCACACCCTCAGCTAGCAGGATACAAGACTGCCAGCGCCTCCACTGGTACGTGACAGTAGCTAGTGGTACGTTCCAGCGCCTCCACTGGTACGTGTCAGTAGCTAGTGGTACGTTCCAGCGCCTCCACTGGTACGTGACAGTAGCTAGTGGTACGTTCCAGCGCCTCCACTGGTACGTGACAGTAGCTAGTGGTACGTGCCAGTGCCTCCACTGGTACGTGCCAGTGCCTCCACTGGTACGTGACAGTAGCTAGTGGTACGTTCCAGCGCCTCCACTGGTACGTGTCAGTAGCTAGTGGTACGTTCCAGTGCCTCCACTGGTACGTGACAGTAGCTAGTGGTACGTTCCAGCGCCTCCACTGGTACGTGACAGTAGCTAGTGGTACGTGCCAGCGCCTCCACTGGTACGTGACAGTAGCTAGTGGTACATGCCAGCGCCTCCACTGGTACGTGACAGTAGCGAGGGGTACGTGCCAGCGCCTCCACTGGTACGTGACAGTAGCGAGGGGTACGTGCCAGCGCCTCCACTGGTACGTGACAGTAGCGAGGGGTACGTGCCAGCGCCTCCACTGGTACGTGACAGTAGCGAGGGGTACGTGCCAGCGCCTCCACTGGGACGTGACAGCGCCTGTGTATTGACAGGGAGAGCCTAACCTGTCAGCTGTGTTGTCGATGCCCCGAGAGAAAAAAGGAAGTGACCAGAGCTTGCTGTAAAGCAGTATCTCTGGTCGTACGATGTGTATGACGTCATTGACATTTTAAAAGGCTTTGTAGAACAAAAGGCGACTTTAAAAAAATCTAAAACCCAGCAGTGTGTATTTTTTTTGCCTCCCCTTTCGAATTCAACATTCAAATTACAAGACAAAGAATGATATCCTGAGAAAAGTGGATTTTGAGGGGTATAGCTCCATAGACCTCCATTCATTCTGCACTCGACCGTTAGCGCCCTCATATGGAACCAGAGTGGAACTACAACCAGTTCAGAACCCGGAAGTTTCCCGAGAGTGGGAGTTCTCCCCATAGATAAAGACTAGGGCTGTGTCTACTACCGCGCACTTGTGCACTTCGAGCACTGACTTTCAGTGCTTAGGGCGCTTACACTGACAGAACCAGAAGAATTCAGTGCACTGAAAGTACCCGGATGACGCACTGCAAACGGTCAAAAAATGCAGTGTACAACGATGGACACTACTCGCCCTAAACGGGTGCCATATTGGCTACGTAGCGGAAGAGGAGGAGCCCTTTCGGCAGCTTTTCATTTCATTTCTAAAATAATGGCGGACGAAATGACTCGCGAGCAGATTCGCCTTAGATTCGCGGGTGTCACAATCAGATTTGCGTCCGTCACTTCCCGCCAAGTGGGTAACTTAAGTGTTCCATTTGAGACAGCACTACTCAGCGACGGAGTGCACTACAGATGTAAGTGCACTGTATTGCAGTGTACTTAGTAAAGTTCGCGGTAGTAGACACAGCCTTGATGTCTTACGGCGGAGTCTAGAACGTCCGCACATGGCAGCCATCTTGCTACAGTCAACTCGCTCACCCATAACATTGTGCTGGTGCTACATGTACTTTTTAACCCTTGTGCTGCCTTCGGGTCACATGACCCAAAGGTTCATAACGAACCATCGTTGTGTCTACCCAATTTTACCCAATACAAAAACAAATAAAAATAATTATCTTTTAACCTTCGCAATGTGGAGGGTCTGAGACAGCCCGACGGTTAAAAGAAAATGCTTCACTTTGTTTTTGTATGCGGTAAAGTTGTCGCAATACGACGGTGGGTCACAATGACTGATGGGTCAGAATGACCCGAAGAGAACACAAGGGTTAAATGACCATAACTTGCTCAATTTTCAACCGATTTTTAAACGGTTTGGTTTGTTATCAACGTCAGAGATGTCGTTATGCCACTGCATACTTATGAATAATTATGTTATTTAAAAAAAATAGAATAGAAGTATTCCACCTGGGGGGGAAGAGATGGTTGGTCTGAAGACAATGTGGATTCAACTGTATTGTTCTCGTGACCTGAGAATCAGAATGGGTTAGACTCTGACTTTCCTTGTTTACACACTGATGTCAATTACACATCACGTTGTTGTCAAAACACTACACACAATGTTCAGTTGCACACACTTCTCAAGTAAAGTCTCAAAGCATCAACCTACAACACACAAATATTCAAATCTCTAAACACTCAGGTCTGGTGAGCAATTTGCGATCAGGACTGCAGCATAAAAAGGGTTAGCCTCTGTTTTGTTTGGTGAACAATGGAGAACTTACAGTAGAACATATCAACAACCAGAGAAGGAGAGGGGTAAGAGTGAGAGGAGGAAGAGGACAAGGAAGAGGACAAGGAAGAGGACAAGGAAGAGGAGGGAGAGGATGACAAGGAGGAGGATAAGGAGGAGGAAGAGGAGGACGACAAGAAGAAGGAGGATGAGGAGGAGGAGGAAGAGGAGAAGAAGAAGGAGGAGGAGGAGAAAGAAGAAGGAGAACGGTGATCTCTAATGAGATTCTGGCCACCATGGTTGACCATGTGCTCAACCATGGTTTGAGCATGAGGGAGGCTGGCCAGAGGGTCCAACCAAATCTCAGCCGCTTCACTGTTGCTGCCATCATTAGAACCTTTAGAATGGAGAACAGGTATGAATTATATTTGCCTTGTGTACTGAAATACTGCATATCAATAGAATACAGTGTGCTCACTGTATTTGTATTTTGCAGGACTGAAAGAGAACCACACAGTGGAGGAAGAATATGCACTTTCACAGCCGAACAGGAGACTGACATTGTGAAAATGGTTCGTGAAAACAACACTATCACACTCCGACAGATACAAACCAGGATCCTGGCTGACCATGCCACATTCAGAAACATGGGGAATGGAATGCCCCAGGAATGCCATGCGGATGAAACAAGTGTACAGGGTCATATTCGACTGAAACACAGACTACATCAAGGAGTTACGGCAAGA
Source organism: Osmerus eperlanus (assembly GCF_963692335.1). Lineage (NCBI taxonomy): Eukaryota > Metazoa > Chordata > Actinopteri > Osmeriformes > Osmeridae > Osmerus > Osmerus eperlanus. The sequence continues at coordinate 1,734,263 of NC_085023.1, read as the reverse complement.
GTTTGTGCTTGTAAGTCCCAAACATTCAGCACTGACACATGCATGCATTGTACCTGTAATCCAATATTGTTCCTTTTCTACAGTGTCTCACTGTAGCCCACTGTGTTGACCCATCTGTGTCCATACTATAACTTGCATTACCATGCTGTCTGTTCCAGCGGATCCAGGAGCATGACACAGCTAATGAGCTATATGAATACATATTCATTGATGAGGTTGGATTCAACCTGGTGAAGAGGAGGCGCCGGGGCAGAAATGTCATTGGCCAGCGCGCCATTGTTAAGGTCCCCGGCCAGCGTGATGGGAACATCACTTTGTGTGCTGCAATGGGTTGAGCAGGCCCGTTGAAAGTACTGTACTGTTCAGAAATAAAACTTCTTTTGCCGCATATGTGTGCTGTTTTATGTTTGAAAAAAAACTAAAGGTTTTTGGAAAAGTTGGCAGCCCTGTATAGATGGTGACGAGTGTCAGTGTGTCCATGCTTATCTATTAAGGTTGTTGTCATAGAATGGATCTGTATCCATAAAGTTGTCTTTCATCTTTGTTGTGGCTTTCAGTGGTGTTGAGCTCATTGCTATTTGCGTATGGCCCTGTAGGCACATTGGTTCTGAGCTTGGTTGAATTTCTAATTTAGGTTTGTAAATATGACAGTGGTAAATGTAAAAATGTGTGTGAGAGAGAAGGAGAGAAATTACACAAGAAGGTCTCTCTCTCCAGTATGTGTAGCCCTACTACAACACCTGGTAGAAGCAAGCCGCTCTGTCGTTAAAAGTGTTTTGTGGAGCCACGCTGTTTGTTGATGTGTTAAATAAACACATCAGTAGCAAGAGGGAGTTTTGTAGCTTTACTGGTATGTATCCTATATTTTGAAATGTTTTTTTTCCCCACCAATTTTTACATATAAAAACTCCACTGTACATAGACAATGTCAGTGGCAAAATGTTTTAAGTCTTGGTCCCATAATGTCTGTGACACTAGATTGTAGGTCAGAGGTCACAATGTTACCAAAGTGTATAGTGCCAGGCAACTTTGAATGAGGAAAATAGGAGGAATGTCAAGGCCATTTCTAGGAGCCATATCTAAAGACGAAACACAAGCTTTCCAGCACCATGAATACAGCTTCTTCTTTCTGTGCTTTGCGAAGCTTCTAGGGAGAGTAAAACCTCCCATATTGTGATACTATTTAACTGCATTCCTGTATTCTTTGTCCTCTGAGATGCTCAGCTTGAGTGTATCAGACATCTGCACCTTACATATATGTAATAAATACTTTGAATTTGTCTTGAACTTGGTATTGGTACTATTTGGTAACTGATGTCATTGACTTTGTACTTTCACAGCAATTGGGGTACAATATGAGATTTCTTCAATACACACGAGGTGGTTTTCCCTACGCGGATAGCCGGTCACAAGACCTCCTACTATCAGTCTCTTTACTATTTAATATTTCACTCGATAATACTACACCACAAATGTCCAGGATCGTTGTGTTTTGTAGATATGAGCTACATCTAGCCAGTTTAAATTGTATTTTGATTGATAATGTGAGCACAGTCGGACAGTACTGTATTCCCGTTTGCCTCAGTCAGCCTCTTTCATTGGCAGTCCGATTCATTATTAACTGTCAATGGTAATGGTATTAATTTGCTAGATGTGTAAATTCAACCATTTGAAGCTATAAACTTTTGCCAGACAGGGGGAATGAACCGGTGATTCTTGTGATCTACAGAAGTAAAGTAAAGTACACCCATGAAAATCCTCCAAATGTTTGGATGTTTGATATTAGTTTAAACAATAGGTGGTGATATCGTAAAAAGAAAAAAGAAAAAACGACTCAAGCACACCTCACAATTTCCCCAGAAATTGTACCCTCTCTAGTATTTTATATTTATGCTTTTTACTGCAGTATTTATTTACTACTTATTTAATCTTTCTTTATATTTCTACATACTATGTTAACCACCATCTACCGAAGCAAATTCCTCATGTGTAATCCTACTTGGCAATAAACAGGATTCTTATTCTGCTGTTTTGGACCACATTTCTGAAAACAAACAGATAATGTACAAAATGTTTATTCCCTATAGAACATAATCTGATCATGTACATGAGATTGTTTCATTAAACAAGATACATTTTTAATGTTTACCACTTACAAAAAGGGTTGTTAGAAAATGTAACACGTGCATCATGTATATCAAAAACAATTTACATTTGTGCATTGCAAAACCCCCAAAAAACAGAACAAGCTAACATATTTTGATGTATTGGGACAACAACTGCTATACTAACGGATATGTTCGTACTTTTCTGATTGCTTGATCCATGTAATTAATGTGTTTTTTTAACTCTGATGTTATGTCAGTTCAGTGATGGCATTCAGTGACAGCATTGTGGGTCTGGCGGGTTCTCTGAGTAGAAACTAGTATGGAGGATGAGACGTCTGTCCATTACCCAAGACCCTTTCCACATGTTGTGGTAGTACGTCATTACTTCTCAGGGACACAGACAAGGGGCTAACTTTGGCTAATTGAATGCATAATGGAGGATGGTTTCTTAGTTAACATTTGCTTAGTTGGTTGTCTTTACATATAATTTCATTTAATTACATTTATTTTTACAACAAATTGTGTGATAACTTGTTTTTTAATGATCGTTTGCTTAACCATTTGTTTGAAGGAGCAACAGTTAGTTACAGTTAGCTTTGAGCTAATCAGGGGTTATTTTTCTACAGGTGTACAGGTGCAATGTTACCGTCCCATTTAATCCACATTTCCCTCTTGTGATGATATTGTTATCTCAACCTTACAGACCAGAAACAGGAAGTTCTGAATATCCATCCTTGATGTAGGAAAGACACGTACAATAAAATCCTTCCAACACACTTTCCACATCCAGGAATAGATCTGTAGGCCTGTGGACTAACTCTGAGCCTGTGGCCCTGTGGACAGACATCCTCACACTACTACATACAACACTACACAACCTAAACATGACTCTCTAACTCTGCATAAACACTCATTCATGTGACTTTTCAGATCTGCTCCGGTCATGGTGTGTAGTAACTCCACACGTCAACACTTCATGGTGACAAAAGCACTGCAAGCAAAGTCCTGCATATCAATCCTGACCCCATCTTTCAGTTATGATGCAAAGCTTGGATATTGTTTAGCACAAATTTCAGGTGTATTTCAAATAGTTGTTTTATATCAGTGTAAACAAATAAATAAGTATTTACAAACTTGAGCAAAAAGGGAAACAAACAAGGAAAAAAATAAACATAAAAAAACGATAGCATAAATAATTTACAAAAAAAGAATTTATAATACAGACTTAGTATAAACATCTTGTTCCCAGAGTAAGTTGCTGTAAAAAGGCCTTGGGGTTGAAGAACTTTCCAGAGGCATTAAGAATGATGGGAACGGATACCAGTCTATAATCTGCCACATCACTGGTCTTTGGTACCAGTCTATAATCAGCCACATCACTGGTCTGTGGTATAACCTTAAGTTATAGTTCAAATGTGTGGATCATGTCCCTTATCTGTTCCTAGAACTCAAATATTGGTATTCACTAAGACTGACAGTTGGAAAAGTGAGCTAAAATCAAAAATGTAAAACAGAAAAAATAGGATTAAAAGAAATGTACAATGTCGAACACAGCGTTAAGTTATTTGGCTTTTGTTAGTCCACTGAGATGTGATGTCACTTCTAAGGGAAAGTCTGGTCTTCCAAGACCCTGGAGAACAGACACAGCTAACCCTAACCCTGGATAACAGACACAGCTAACCCTAATCCTGGAGGACACACAGCTAACCCTAACCCTGGAGAACAGACACAGATAACCCTGGATAACAGACAAAGCTAACCCTAACCCTGGAGGACACACAACTAACCCTAACCCTGGAGAACAGACACAGCTAACCCTAAACCTGGAGAACAGACACAGCTAACCCTAACCTTGGAGGACACACAACTAACCCTAACCCTGGAAAACAGACACAGCTAACCCTAACCCTGGAGAACAGACATGGCTAACCCTGGAGAACAGACACAGCTAACCCTAACCCTGGAGGACACACAGCTAACCCTAACCCTGGAGAACAGACACAGCGAACCCTAACCCTGGAGGACAGACAGGGGTAACCCTAACCAGTCTAATGGCTGTCCCAGCACAGCAGACAGGTCTGTGTCCATCTGAAAGATGGAGTTAAGATGTGGAGATCCAGGAGACAGAGGAGCATGGTCCACCCAGCTCAGTTATCTGAAGGGGAGAGAAGGAGAGGGAGAGAGGAAGAGGGAGAGGGGGAAAGAAAGGGGGAGAGGTGGAGAGGTGGATGGGTCATTGGGTCAATCACTGGTATAAACACATTTGAAGACATGAAAGCTATGGTTACAGGAGACTTCTGTTGGGAAAGATGAGAACCGAGCTTCACGTCTGCACAGAGAGATAGGAGATCCAGGGAAGGTCCACACCAGCAGGGTGGAAGGAGCCAGCCCTGCCCCTTGGCTGGGCACAGAAGGGTGGAAGGAGCCAGCCCTGCCCCTGGGCTGGGCACAGCAGGGTGGAAGGAGCCAGCCCTGCCCCTGGGCTGGGCACAGCAGGGTGGAAGGAGCCAGCCCTGCCCCTGGGCTGGGCACAGCAGGGTGGAAGGAGCCAGCCCTGCCCCTGGGCTGGGCACAGCAGGGTGGAAGGAGCCAGCCCTGCCCCTGGGCGGGCTCAGCAGGCCCCAGAACTCAGCTCACCAACATGTGGGTTCCATCTACAGCTGTGATGACAAACGCACCATACCAGCCCACTACTCCCCACTGATCACCCAGAAACATCTGGTACTCCCCCCACAAACCTCACGCTTCATAATGAGCTCTTCAGTATCACAACCCACTTCACATTACATTTACATCCACTACCATGTAACTAAATAGCAACACCTATAGTAACAACACTGTACTTACATAGGAACTGCTACAAGTTATTGAACAAGTAAAAATAGTTATGGTGGAGGTTGGCCTTCCCAGGGGTAAGATGATGTCTTGATCTTGTTTCGGTAAAAAAGTATATTAGTTTTCTATGTACTCTCTGTGATTCAATTTTTGCTATGTATTCACTATGATAACCATACAGTCACTGTAAACCATACAGTCACTATTACCAAACAGTCAATATGGTAAACATGCAGTCACTATAATAACCATACAGTCACTATGACCATATTGTCACTATGATAACCATACAGTCACTTTAACCATACAGTTACTATGATGACCATACCATCACTATAACCATCCAGTCACTATGGCCACAGTCAGTATAACCATACAGCCAGTATGACCATACAGCCAGTATGATAACCATACAGTCACTATGACCACAGTCACTATGACTATACAGCCAGTGTGATAATCATACAGCCAGTATGATAACCATACAGCCAGTATGATAACCATACAGCCAGTATGATAACCATACAGCCAGTATGATAACCATACAGCCAGTGTAATCAGGCAGGTGACAAGCAGAGAGCACAGCGTGAGGAGTTATCAGCCAACACCAAGCAGACTGCAGCTCCAGGTTGTTACCTTTATATGAACACAGTTGGAAACTCCGGCTTATCTGGGTGTTAAAAAAAACATTTGGAGGATTTAAAAAAAGGTGTATTTCTTAAACCAGACAGCACAACAACACACACGCCCCTCTCTGCAGCTGGGGGGGAGGGGGGGGGGGGGGAGTGTATGTGTGTGGGGGGGGTTGGGGTCTGTGTGGGGGGGGGGGTGTGTGTGGGGGGGGTGTGGGGGGGTGGGGGTGTGTGGGGGAGTGTTTTGGGGGGAGTGTGTGGGGGGGGTGTGAGTGTGTGTGTGTGGGGGGTGGGAGTGTGTGTGTTGGGGGCGGTGGGAGTGTGTGTGTTGGGGGGCGGTGGGAGTGTGTGTGTTGGGGGCAGTGGGAGTGTGTGTGTTGGGGGGCGGTGGGAGTGTGTGTGTTGGGGGCAGTGGGAGTGTGTGTTGGGGGGCGGTGGGAGTGTGTGTGTGGGGGGCGGTGGGAGTGTGTGTGTTGGAGGCGGTGGGAGTGTGTGTGTGGGGGGCGGTGGGAGTGTGTGTGTGGGGGGGGTGGGAGTGTGTGTGTTGGGGGCGGTGGGAGTGTGTGTGTTGGGGGCGGTGGGAGTGTGTGTGTGGGGGGGGTGGGAGTGTGTGTGTTGGGGGCGGTGGGAGTGTGTGTGTTGGGGGCGGTGGGAGTGTGTGTGTGGGGGGCGGTGGGAGTGTGTGTGTTGGAGGCGGTGGGAGTGTGTGTGTTGGGGGCGGTGGGAGTGTGTGTGTTGGGGGCGGTGGGAGTGTGTGTGTGGGGGGCGGTGGGAGTGTGTGTGTGGGGGGCGGTGGGAGTGTGTGTGTTGGAGGCGGTGGGAGTGTGTGTGTGGGGGGCGGTGGGAGTGTGTGTGTTGGGGGCGGTGGGAGTGTGTGTGTGGGGGGCGGTGGGAGTGTGTGTGTTGGAGGCGGTGGGAGTGTGTGTGTGGGGGGGTTACTCACCTCTGCACTCATACTTGAGGTCTGAGAAGAAGACGAGCTCCTGGGAGAACACAAAGAGGCCGAGCCGTCCTCCTGCGAACGTCTGGTCGTACACGGGCCCCGAGTCCGCCAGGATCTGCTTCCCCTCGTACACCACCACCCTGGGGGACAGCACAGCCGGCAGGTGGGTCCCTTAGCTGTGTGCATGTGTGTTCGTGTGTGTGTGCGTGTGTGTGTGCGTGTGCTCACCTGATGAAGCCAGTCTTGGGTCTGTGTATGAGGTGCCACCTGTAGGCGGTAAAGTCTTTCCAGCCGACGTTCTTGGGATCGTGCCAGAGGGTACGCACCTGCACACCGTATCACACACACACGCCACACACACGCCACACACGCCACACACACGCCACACACACACCACACACGCCAAAAACAAGCCACACACACGCCACACACACGCCACACACACGCCACACACACGCCACACACACACCACACACACCACACACGCCACACACACGCCACACACGCCACACACGCCACACACGCCACACACGCCACACACACGCCACACACACGCCACACACACACCACACACACACCACACACACACACGTATACTGTGAGGTTTTTTATATATTGTTACCATACAAATATTCTAAACTGAAACGATATGTCATTTAAGTTAAAGGCAGGGTATCTAACGTGTTTAAAAAGCATTTGTTGTCATATTTGCCTAAATAAACTTCACATCTTGATAGCAACCAATAAATCTAAAGGTTTGACGGTAATATTACAGTTTTTATCGATTGCTAACACACAAAAATAGGAACATATGACACAATCACCACAACTTGTAACTCATGTGCCAACTCTTTTAACCAATTCTGCTGAACTATAAACACATTTTGCTGCTTTAGACACAAATTTCAATTGCGAGCCACACTTTCCTCAAAACACAACACACAATTATCTGCTTTAAACACAGATTTCAATTGGTAAACCACACAGTCTCCAAAACACTACACACAATCCTCTTTATTTTTAACACTTCATCCATGCCAAAAGCTCCTTGTTTTCAGACAGAACACATTGTTATTCAATTAATAAAACTTCAATTTCCAAGGCTGTTGTGCAATTTATAATCAAGGTTTTAGCAATATAAGGGACATAGGTGAGCTCCTGGTTTGGAGAGCAATGAACGACATGGAAGCACAAGCATTTCAGAGAGGCAGAGGAGTAAGGGTAAGAGGAGGACGAGGAGGCGGACGAGGAGGAGGAAGAGGTGGAAGGAGAGCAGTAATCACTGATGAAATTCGGGCCACAGTGGTCGACCATGTCGTGAACCATGGTTTGACCATGCAGGAGGCAGGCCAGAGGGTGCAACCAAATATTAGCCGCTACTCCGTTGCATCCATCATACGGACGTTCAGGAGAGAAAATAGGTAAGAAATACTAGGCCTACTATGACAGAAAAACGGTTGTATTTTTGTATTTAGAGTATTTTCCATTGTTCTGTATTTGTACATTTTGCAGAACTGAAAGATTCCCCCGGCGTGGTGGGAGGGAGCGTACCTTCTCAGATGCACAGGAAACAGCAATAGTCAACATGGTTATGGCAAATAACGCATTAACCATAAGACAAATAAGGAATACAATAATCAATGACCAAGTCACATTCCCCAACATTCTCACAGTTGGCCAGGCTACAGTGGACCGTGTTCTGAGGCGGAACACACTAAGAATGAAGCAGATATACAGAGTGCCGTTCAACAGAAACTCTGACAGAGTCAAAGATTTGCGCCATGACTATGTGCAAGTAAGTCTTACTCTATATATTCTTACAGCTGATTGTGTCCTATTACTGTAGCACTGACACATTAGTGGACTATATTGTAATCCAATTCAATGTTACAGTATTTTCAAGTGTTTTACAACAATGTGTAGGCCTATTTCTGATAACTACTGTAATATTGTCATGTTTGTTTCAGAGAGTTCTTGAGCTAGAGGCAGCTGAGGAGTCGAATACATTTATTTATATTGATGAGGCTGGTTTCAACCTCTCCAAAACAAGGCGCAGGGGCAGAAACATCATTGGACAACGCGCCATTATCAATGTCCCTGGCCAGCGGGGAGGGAATATCACTCTGTGTGCTGCCATAAACCACAACGGCATCCTCCATCACCACTCAATCATTGGCCCCTACAACACTGCCCGTCTCCTCATATTCCTGGACACACTCCACAACACACTTATTCCACCCGACCAAATAGTCCATGCAGAGCAGCCCAGGTATGTTGTTATCTGGGACAATGTAAGTTTCCACCGGGCTGCTCTGATCCACAATTGGTTCACCAACCACCCACGGTTTTTGGTGCTTCCCCTCCCACCATACTCTCCATTTCTAAACGCAATAGAGGAGTTTTTTCCTGCCTGGAGATGGAAGGTATACGAACGCAATCCGCAGGCGCAGATGCCCCTGATACAGGCCATGGAGGAGGCATGTGGCAATATAGCCCCTGAGGCCTTTCAGGGCTGGATTCGCCACACCAGGCGTTACTTTCCCCGCTGTCTGGCCAGAGAGAACATAGCCTGTGATGTTGATGAGGTCCTCTGGCCAGACAGGATCCGAAGACAGGATGCAGCCTAATTATTTTGTCCTCCTTTTTTACAGTGTTTTACAGTATATATATTTTTATTTTACTTTTCTTCTTTGTTGTTGACTGTACTGGCCTATTCTTTATTTCACTTTTGAAACAAATAAATATTTTTGTTACTGTATATTTGTGTGTTGTTTCATATTGGAGTAAAAACATTTTACAGTTACATTTTACAGTATAACAATATGTACTAAGCCTAAGTAAGCCTATGGTATCACTGAACATGAAAAGGCAAAATGCTCCTGATAAGGCCTTCATACATGGTGTTTTCCCATTCATCGTAGTGTTTTCACTTGAGTACATCAGTGTTCAATCGATGCTTGAAAAGTCTACTCAAATAATAGTCTGTGTTTGTTGTTTGAAATCAAAATACCATTTTGAGGTGACATAACATTGTTTTGAAACCAAAGTAGCATTTTGCAGGAGTTATGAAGTGTTTTGAATTTTGTGTGAGTGGTTTTGGGGTTTGTGTTTAGAGTTTTGAGAAATCGGGGTAGGCTTTCAAAAAATTAGCAATCGATAAAAACTGTAAATCAATCTGACATCTGTGAGCATCACAGGAATGTAATAAACACGACAAATCATTAAGACTGTTACGAGACTAATGATTGGACGGGCTACCTGTCTGTCTACCTACCTACTCGCACTCTGCCCCTGCACTAAATGCTCGTCGCTGTAGTTTTGTGGGAGTGGTTTTGATGGGAGGGGTTGGGATATTTTGGTTTGAATCGTGTCAAACAGAAGCTAAAATAGCTTACTTCGCAAAACTCGCTTTATACTGTATTCACTTTCATCCAAAACGTACAGGGGTGGATTTGAACCTGGACCTTTTGATTTGCAGTCAAACGCTGTACATGTGATTGTATTATTATTATCACTAAGATGAACCCATAGGGAACATAAGTATGGCTGATGTGCATGTGGTTTCTCACCTGGCCGGCGGTGTTCCCTGTGTGCCACAGCGCATTCCTCAGGTTCTCCCCGGTGCCCGTGGTGGAGTTAACCACCTTGAGGGAGACTCCCGAGAGGCCGAACGCCTTGGAGGGCTTGTCCTCCCAGTAGGTCTGGGTGATCTGCTTCCACATGACCACGTAGAAGCGGCCGCTGGACTGGTACCCGAACACGAAGCCAGCGTAGTCGTCGTCACGGTCCGTGTTCACGTAAAACGTGCCGCTGAAATCCACCGCGTTGAACTCGTCAAAGCCTGGAGGACAGGAGGGGAGGAGGAGGGGATGAGGAGGGGGGGAGGAGGAGAGGAGGAGGAGGGGATGAGGAGGGGGGGAGGAGGAGGGGAGGAGGAGGGGAGGAGGAGGGGAGGAGAACAGGGATAGAGTTCATGAACTGAACTCTATCCCTGTCTACTCTCCCTATTGCTTCTATGCTCTACCACTGAGCTGCACTCATCCCTATTGCTTCTATGCTCTACCACTGAGCTGCACTCATCCCTATTGCTTCTATGCTCTACCACTGAGCTGCCCTCATCCCTACTGCTTCTATGCTCTACCACTGAGCTGCCCTCATCCCTACTGCTTCTATGCTCTACCACTGAGCTGCCCTCATCCCTACTGCTTCTATGCTCTACCACTGAGCTGCCCTCATCCCTACTGCTTCTATGCTCTACCACTGAGCTGCACTCATCCCTATTGCTTCTATGCTCTACCACTGAGCTGCCCTCATCCCTACTGCTTCTATGCTCTACCACTGAGCTGCACTCATCCCTATTGCTTCTATGCTCTACCACTGAGCTGCCCTCATCCCTACTGCTTCTATGCTCTACCACTGAGCTGCCCTCATCCCTATTGCTTCTATGCTCTACCACTGAGCTGCCCTCATCCCTACTGCTTCTATGCTCTACCACTGAGCTGCCCTCATCCCTACTGCTTCTATGCTCTACCACTGAGCTGCCCTCATCCCTACTGCTTCTATGCTCTACCACTGAGCTGCACTCATCCCTATTGCTTCTATGCTCTACCACTGAGCTGCACTCATCCCTACTGCTTCTATGCTCTACCACTGAGCTGCCCTCATCCCTACTGCTTCTATGCTCTACCACTGAGCTGCACTCATCCCTATTGCTTCTATGCTCTACCACTGAGCTGCACTCATCCCTACTGCTTCTATGCTCTACCACTGAGCTGCCCTCATCCCTATTGCTTCTATGCTCTACCACTGAGCTGCCCTCATCCCTACTGCTTCTATGCTCTACCACTGAGCTGCCCTCATCCCTACTGCTTCTATGCTCTACCACTGAGCTGCCCTCATCCCTACTGCTTCTATGCTCTACCACTGAGCTGCACTCATCCCTACTGCTTCTATGCTCTACCACTGAGCTGCACTCATCCCTACTGCTTCTATGCTCTACCACTGAGCTGCACTCATCCCTACTGCTTCTATGCTCTACCACTGAGCTGCACTCATCCCTACTGCTTCTATGCTCTACCACTGAGCTGCACTCATCCCTACTGCTTCTATGCTCTACCACTGAGCTGCACTCATCCCTACTGCTTCTATGCTCTACCACTGAGCTGCACTCATCCCTACTGCTTCTATGCTCTACCACTGAGCTGCACTCATCCCTACTGCTTCTATGCTCTACCACTGAGCTGCACTCATCCCTACTGCTTCTATGCTCTACCACTGAGCTGCACTCATCCCTACTGCTTCTATGCTCTACCACTGAGCTGCACTCATCCCTACTGCTTCTATGCTCTACCACTGAGCTGCACTCATCCCTACTGCTTCTATGCTCTACCACTGAGCTGCACTCATCCCTACTGCTTCTATGCTCTACCACTGAGCTGCACTCATCCCTACTGCTTCTATGCTCTACCACTGAGCTGCACTCATCCCTATTGCTTCTATGCTCTACCACTGAGCTGCACTCATCCCTACTGCTTCTATGCTCTACCACTGAGCTGCCCTCATCCCTACTGCTTCTATGCTCTACCACTGAGCTGCCCTCATCCCTACTGCTTCTATGCTCTACCACTGAGCTGCCCTCATCCCTACTGCTTCTATGCTCTACCACTGAGCTGCACTCATCCCTACTGCTTCTATGCTCTACCACTGAGCTGCCCTCATCCCTACTGCTTCTATGCTCTACCACTGAGCTTCCCTCATCCCTACTGCTTCTATGCTCTACCACTGAGCTGCCCTCATCCCTACTGCTTCTATGCTCTACCACTGAGCTGCCCTCATCCCTACTGCTTCTATGCTCTACCACTGAGCTGCCCTCATTCCTACTGCTTCTATGCTCTACCACTGAGCTGCACTCATCCCTACTGCTTCTATGCTCTACCACTGAGCTGCACTCATCCCTACTGCTTCTATGCTCTACCACTGAGCTGCACTCATCCCTACTGCTTCTATGCTCTACCACTGAGCTGCACTCATCCCTACTGCTTCTATGCTCTACCACTGAGCTGCACTCATCCCTACTGCTTCTATGCTCTACCACTGAGCTGCACTCATCCCTACTGCTTCTATGCTCTACCACTGAGCTGCACTCATCCCTACTGCTTCTATGCTCTACCACTGAGCTGCACTCATCCCTACTGCTTCTATGCTCTACCACTGAGCTGCACTCATCCCTATTGCTTCTATGCTCTACCACTGAGCTGCACTCATCCCTACTGCTTCTATGCTCTACCACTGAGCTGCCCTCATCCCTACTGCTTCTATGCTCTACCACTGAGCTGCCCTCATCCCTACTGCTTCTATGCTCTACCACTGAGCTGCCCTCATCCCTACTGCTTCTATGCTCTACCACTGAGCTGCACTCATCCCTACTGCTTCTATGCTCTACCACTGAGCTGCCCTCATCCCTACTGCTTCTATGCTCTACCACTGAGCTGCCCTCATCCCTACTGCTTCTATGCTCTACCACTGAGCTGCCCTCATCCCTACTGCTTCTATGCTCTACCACTGAGCTGCCCTCATCCCTACTGCTTCTATGCTCTACCACTGAGCTGCCCTCATCCCTACTGCTTCTATGCTCTACCACTGAGCTGCACTCATCCCTACTGCTTCTATGCTCTACCACTGAGCTGCACTCATCCCTACTGCTTCTATGCTCTACCACTGAGCTGCACTCATCCCTAGTGCTTTGCTGACCTCCAACCTCCCTTGGAGGTTCCCCCACAGTGTGAGTGGTGGCTCTCCTCACCCACGGCGATGCCCGGGTCTGAGTTGGCGGTCTGGACCAGCTCCTTGCCCTGGTGCCGCACCACCCAGCTGGGGTCGATCTGCGTGGTGCCCTTGGGGTCCAGGTGCACCATCTGGAACTTCCTGAAGTCTGTGATGCTAATGGCGTTGTTCTCAGGGCACACGTCCAGGATGTCGGGGATGTTGTCGTTGTCAAAGTCGTCTTTGCAGGCGTCGCCCCTGCCATCTCCTGCATAGGAAACACACAGGTCATTAAACTGAAAACTTTAATGAAAACAAAACAAACAAAACAGGCAGAACATGACAGAAAACATAAAACTGAATGACATCGGTATACCAGTAGCATATGATGGTGTGTGGACTGATGTACTGTAAGTCTTGACTATATCCAGGTTATCTGTGTGTTTGTGTTTCCCTGTGGACTGATAGAAGGGTAACTGTTTTCTCTCCCTACAGGTAGTGCTGCACTACTGTCTCCACAGGTAGGGGGAGCCAGACATCCAAGCTCTCGTTAACACTGAAGCGGTGCCAGATACATCCTCTACTGACTCGCTAGAGTGCAGTATTACAGCATCACCTGGATTCTGTCATTGAAATAGTAGAATTTTTGCATTGTTTTACATTTTGTTATACATTTGGTCTTTTCTGTGTAAAAGATTGTGAGTGTGTGTGTGTGGGGGGGGATGTTCTGTGTGTGTGTGTGTGTGTTAGACCCCCACCATCAGAGTCAAGCTGGTCTTCATTGGGCACCAGTCTGCAGTTATCTTTATCGTCAGGGATACCATCGTTGTCGTCGTCATAGTCACAGGCGTCGCCCTTGCCGTCCTTGTCGTGGTCGGCCTGGTTGGAGTTGGCAACGTAGGGACAGTTGTCCAAGTTGTTCTGGTGGCCGTCCTCGTCGATGTCTTGGCTGTTGTCACACTGGTCCCCCACCAGGTCGTTATCTCTGTCCGCCTGTCAAACAAACACCACCACAATCAACACGGAGGACAGGCACCAGACCAGACACACACAAATACACACACACACACTCACTCTTTCAGTAGGCACAATACAAAGTAACCTAATCTCAGCTACCAGTCCCAGGCACTGTGCAACAATAATAACATCTCCACTATAGTGTAGCATAGGCTTCACAGAACCCTAACCCTTACTTCAACTGGACCCTTCCTATAGTTTTGATGTTGTCTACAGTCCTCACCTGGTCTGGGTTATATACTAGAATATTCCTCACCTGGTCTGGGTTATATACTAGTGTTCCTCACCTGGTCTGGGTTATATACTAGTGCTCCTCACCTGGTCTGGGTTATATACTAGTGCTCCTCACCTGGTCTGGGTTATATACTAGTGTTCCTCACCTGGTCTGGGTTATATACTAGTGTTCCTCACTTGGTCTGGGTTATATACTAGTGTTCCTCACCTGGTCTGGGTTGTGCAGAAGTGGACAGTTGTCACACTGGTCTCCTACTCCATCCATGTCTGTATCCTTCTGCTCATGGTTGTACACGTACGGACAGTTGTCATGTTCGTTCAGAATCTCTGGAGGAGAGAAGTTGTTTAGACACGGACACTATGCTGACACTAGGCCATGCTCAGGGACATCGTGGTGCTGGTCGACCCTCCTACCGTCCCCGTCGATGTCCACAGAGCAGGCATCTCCCTCGCCGTTGTGGTCCGTGTCTATCTGGGCGGGGTTGTGCTCGTAGGGGCAGTTGTCACAGCGGTCGCCCACGTCGTCTTTGTCAAAGTCAAACTGACGAGGGTTGTACAGCAAAGGACAGTTGTCCTAAGAATGGAACACAGGACAGCAGAGCAGAGAAGAATAGAGCAGAGAAGAACAGAGTACAGTACAGTAGAGAAGAACAGAGTGCAATTGAAAACGTCATTGTTCACACAGGTGAGAACATTGTAGATATATACACATCACTGAATCTCAGTCTACATAAATACACATAACTGAATCTCAGTCTACATATATAAACATAACTGGATCTCCAGTAGCCTACAGATGTACATATCACTGGGCTCTCTAGCATATACAGATATTTATACACCACAATGACAGCTGTCTTACTCTCTCGTCTACGATGCCGTCGTTGTCATCGTCCTTGTCACACGCGTCCCCTTGCCCGTCTTTGTCAAAGTCTTCCTGTCCAGAGTTGGGCAGGTTGGGGCAGTTGTCCTGGAACACAGATGCATTATGGCAGAGTTAGATTAGGGCAGGATGGGTTGGGGCAGTTTAGGGGCAGGTATCTGAAACAGTCAGTCAGTCCCCCCCCCCCCCCCCCCAAAAAAAAAATACAACGTTGTGATTTGTCAAGTGTCTTGTTAGCCACGCACCTTCTTGCAGTGATAGGTGGCATTGGCGTCACACACCAGGTTGTGATTGGGCCAGCCGTCCAGGTCGGAGTCCTCCCCGCAGATGAAGCCGTCCCCTGCGTAGCCGATCTTACAGTCACACTTGTACATGGGGTCGCTGAAGTGGCTGAGATACACACAGTCTGCGTGCCGGTGGCAGTTATGGGTCTTGTCCTGGCACGGGTTCTCAGGCTCACACACCTGGGGAGAGGGGAGGAGAGGGATGAAAGGAAAAAGAAAAGGCAGAGTCAAACAGGTTTACAATAGGTCTCTTTATACCAGTTCACATCAACCAACAGTTTACATTAAGTTTACATTAACTACCATGAAATTACATAGCAGGATTGTGATGTGGGCAGCGTTATAAGTGAAACTTGGTATGGGAGGTTGGGCTTTCCAGCGGAAAGTGGATGTTAAAAATGAACTTGTTTCAGTAACACAACCTTCAAATGCCCCTCTAGAACATACACACACATGCACGCACGCACTCACACACCCCATACACTCACGCACGTACATAAAAACGCACGCACACACACACATGCCCCCATGCCAACGATGAGGTGGCCCCCTCTCCTAATCAACTGATCCAGGCTACAGCTCCAGGCTGACCACATGGTCCCCCTGCTTATACAACATCTGGCGGCAGCTCCAGGCTGGATGACTCACCAGCCAGCAGGAAGGGAGCTCTCAGGCAGGCTGACAGAATACCAGGGAGACAGAGTCATGACACAGCGCATTAAACAGTAATAGGCCTCCATCTAGCTGGGTGGAAACACTGAGGGCTGCGACGAACACATTGCTAATCACTGGGGCCGACAAGGCTAATCCTGACCGTGAGGGAGAGAGGCAGACAAAGAGAGAAGGAGAGGGAGAGAGACACAGAGGGAGACTAAGATGGAGAGAGAAGGAGAGGGAGAGAGACACAGAGGGAGACTAAGATGGAGAGAGAAGGAGAGGGAGAGAGACACAGAGGGAGACTAAGATGGAGAGAGAAGGAGAGTGAGAGAGACACAGAGGGAGACTAAGATGGAGAGAGAAGGAGAGGGAGACAGACAGACTGACATAGAGGGAGAGAGGGGTGAGAGACAGAGGGAGAGAGGGAGAGATAGAGGAAGAGTGTGGCAGGGACCATATCCCTGTAATCCCCCACCTGCTTGTTGTTCTTGGCAGCCTCCACTCCCATGCCGAAGGGCTGGGTGCCCTTGTACCTGGGAGGGCAGGACAGACAGTGGAAGCCTGGGTCTGTGTTCACACAGCGCTGGGCTTCACCCACCCGGTAGCACACGTCCGACACCATGTCACACTGCAGAGGGGCACGGGGTCAGGTTGCTTGTAATAATGTAGAAATGTATGTAATGTATGTTCATTTAGCAGATACTTTTATCAATATCAGTGTGTGTGTAGGAGGGGGTTAACCAGCAATCTCTTTATCTACAGTCATTATCTCTCACCTCATTGATGTCTTCGCAATGGGTTCCGTTGCCACGGAAACCAACAGGGCAAGGTCCACATTCCCAGGATCCATCTGAGGCACTGCTGCAGTCCACCCCCCCGAAACACGGGTCAGACAGACAGCCGTCTGTGTATGGTGACAGGAAGCAGGAAAAAGTGTTAAACAGTCATCTGTGTACGGTGACAGGAGCAGGAAGTAGGAAGTAGGGATGGAATGACAGCCGTCTGTGTAGGAGGACAGGAAGCAGGAAGTCTCAGTCAGACTCACCAATAGGACAGTCCTTCTTGTTGCAGATGTCGCTGTCCTTGGCTTCTCCCAGGCACTGCTTTCCACCGTACTGGGGCTGGGGGCTGTTACACACGCGTGTCCGACTCTTAATCCCGCCCCCACAGGTTGCTGAGCAGGTTGCCCACGGCGACCACGGTCCCCAACCACCGTCAACTACACACAGACACCATGAGGAAGTTTAGGTTGTTTTTTGACTATGTACTCTAGTTCACCATACTCACTAGGACAGGGCCTGTTCACCATACTCACTAGGACAGGGCCAGTTCACCATCCTCACTAGGACAGGCCCATTTCACCATACTCACTAGGACAGGCCCAGTTCACCATCCTCACTAGGACAGGGCCAGTTCACCATACTCACTAGGACAGGCCCAGTTCACCATCCTCACTAGGACAGGGCCAGTTCACCATACTCACTAGGACAGGCCCAGTTCACCATCCTCACTAGGACAGGGCCTGTTCACCATACTCACTAGGACAGGGCCAGTTCACCATCCTCACTAGGACAGGTCCAGTTCACCATACTCACTAGGACAGGGCCAGTTCACCATACTCACTAGGACAGGGCCAGTTCACCATAATCACTAGGACAGGGCCTGTTCACCATACTCACTAGGACAGGGCCAGTTCACCACCCTCACTAGGACAGGGCCAGTTCACCATCCTCACTAGGACAGGCCCAGTTCACCATCATCACTAGGACAGGGCCAGTTCACCACCCTCACTAGGACAGGGCCAGTTCACCATCCTCACTAGGACAGGTCCAGTTCACCATACTCACTAGGACAGGCCCAGTTCACCATACTCACTAGGACAGGGCCAGTTCACCATACTCACTAGGACAGGGCCAGTTCACCATACTCACTAGGACAGGGCCAGTTCACCATACTCACTAGGACAGGGCCAGTTCACCACCCTCACTAGGACAGGGCCAGTTCACCATCCTCACTAGGACAGGGCCAGTTCACCATAATCACTAGGACAGGGCCAGTTCACCACCCTCACTAGGACAGGGCCAGTTCACCATCCTCACTAGGACAGGTCCAGTTCACCATACTCACTAGGACAGGCCCAGTTCACCATCATCACTAGGACAGGCCCAGTTCACCATCCTCACTAGGACAGGGCCAGTTCACCATACTCACTAGGACAGGCCCAGTTCACCATCATCACTAGGACAGGGCCAGTTCACCATACTCACTAGGACAGGGCCAGTTCACCACCCTCACTAGGACAGGTCCAGTTCACCATACTCACTTGGACAAGGCTTGGCCTCACATCGCTGTGTCTCCCGGCCGCTCCCCTGACAGTCTCGGCCTCCCAGCTGGGGCACGGGGGCGTTGCAGTGGCGGATCCTGGTGATCTGACCCTCACCACACGACACGGAGCACGATGACCAGGGAGACCACAGGCTCCACCCACCGTCCTGGCGGACTGGCACACGCACATCACACACATTTTTCATCAAACCATGTGACATTGTGTAACGCTGTGTAATCTGTGACGTTGTGTAACGTTGTGTGACGTTGTGTAATGTGGCGTGAAGTTGTGTGACGTTGTGTGACGTTATGTAGCACGTTAGCTGGTGATAGCTGGTGTAGCATGTTGAGATAGAGGGTGCAACACGTTGCGATAGTGGGTGTAGCACGTGAGATAGTGGGTGTAGCATGTTGAGATAGTGGGTGTAGCACGTTGAGATAGTGGGTGTAGCACATGAGATAGTGGGTGTAGCATGTTGAGATAGTGGGTGTAGCACATTAGATAGTGGGTGTAGTATGTAGAGATAGTGGGTGTAGCACATGAGATAGTGGGTGTAGCACGTTGAGATAGTGGGTGTAGTATGTAGAGATAGTGGGTGTAGCACATGAGATAGTGGGTGTAGCACATTAGATAGTGGGTGTAGTATGTAGAGATAGTGGGTGTAGCACATGAGATAGTGGGTGTAGCACATGAGATAGTGGGTGTAGCACGTGAGATAGTGGGTGTAGCACGTTGAGATAGTGGGTGTAGTATGTAGAGATAGTGGGTGTAGCACGTGAGATAGTGGGTGTAGCACGTGAGATAGTGGGTGTAGCACATGAGACAGTGGCTGTAGCATGTTGAGATAGTGGGTGTAGTATGTAGAGATAGTGGGTGTAGCACGTTGAGATAGTGGGTGTAGCACGTTGAGATAGTGGGTGTAGCACGTGAGATAGTGGGTGTAGCACATGATATAGTGGGTGTAGCACGTGAGATAGTGGGTGTAGCACGTGAGATAGTGGGTGTAGCACATGATATAGTGGGTGTAGCACGTGAGATAGTGGGTGTAGCACGTTGAGATAGTGGGTGTAGCATGTTGAGATAGTGGGTGTAGCACATGAGATAGTGGGTGTAGCACATGAGATAGTGGGTGTAGCACGTGAGATAGTGGGTCTAGCATGTTGAGATAGTGGGTGTAGCACATTAGATAGTGGGTCTAGCACGTTGAGATAGTGGGTGTAGCACATGAGATAGTGGGTGTAGCACGTGAGATAGTGGGTGTAGCACGTTGAGATAGTGGGTGTAGCATGTTGAGATAGTGGGTGTAGCACATGAGATAGTGGGTGTAGCACATTAGATAGTGGGTCTAGCACGTTGAGATAGTGGGTGTAGCACATGAGATAGTGGGTGTAGCACGTTGAGATAGTGGGTGTAGCATGTTGAGATAGTGGGTGTAGCATGTTGAGATAGTGGGTGTAGCACATGAGATAGTGGGTGTAGCACGTTGAGATAGTGGGTGTAGCACATGAGATAGTGGGTGTAGCACGTTGAGATAGTGGGTGTAGCATGTTGAGATAGTGGGTGTAGCATGTTGAGATAGTGGGTGTAGCACATGAGATAGTGGGTGTAGCACGTTGAGATAGTGGGTGTAGCACATGAGATAGTGGGTGTAGCACATGAGACAGTGGCTGTAGCATGTTGAGATAGTGTGTGTAGCATGTTGAGATAGTGGGTGTAGCACGTTGAGATAGTGGGTGTAGCATGTTGAGATAGTGGGTGTAGCACGTTGAGATAGTGGGTGTAGCACGTTGAGATAGTGGGTGTAGCACGTTGAGATAGTGGGTGTAGCACGTGAGATAGTGGGTGAAGCACGTGAGATAGTGGGTGAAGCACGTGAGATGGTGGGTGTAGCATGTTGAGATAGTGGGTGTAGCGGTGAGGGTGGGCTGATGAGAGGTGTAGTCATGACTCACCTCGACTGTCACATTTTCCCAGGCTGCACTTGCGTGTCTGTATAGACGGGCCGGAGCAGGGGTTGCTGGTGGCGTCACATGACCTGCCCCTCTGCTGCGTACCTGTCCCACAGGTGACCGTACACTCTGTCCACTCAGACCACGGAGACCAGCCATCCTCACTGTCTTTAGCTGAGACACAAACACGCACACAGATACACACACACACAGATACAGACACTTATATAAGAATGCTAGATAGTTCTGCAATGCTGGTCTTCTGTGAGTGTGTGTGAGTGTGTGTGTGTGAATGTGTGTGAATGAGTGTGTGTGTCTGTGTGTGTGTGTGTGTGTGTGTGTGTGTGTGTGCGTGCGTGTGTGTGTGTGAGAGAGAGAGTGAATGTGAGTGTGTGTGTGAATGTGTGTGTGTGTGAATGTATGTGTGTGTGAGTGTGAATGAGTCTGTGAGTGTGTGTGCGTGTGTGAGTGTGTGTGTGTGTGTGTGAATGTGTGTGTGTGTGTGAGCATGGGTATGTGTGTGAGTGTGTGTGAGTTTGTGTGTGAATGTGTGTGTGAATGTGTGTGAGTGTGTGTGAGTTTGTGTGTGAATGTGTGTGTGTGAGTGTGTGTGAGTGTGTGTGTGAATGTGTGTGAGTGTGTGTGAGTTTGTGTGTGAATGTGTGTGAATGTGTGTGAGTGTGTGTGAGTGTGTGTATGTCTTACGTAGACACACAGGGCAGCATTCTCCATCGATGAAGGAAGGGCTGGCACAGGCCACCGCAGGGCAGGTAATCTGGTGGCACACTATCTTAGACTCCTGACAGGAGGAAAGAGACAGGAGGCAGGAGAGACAGGAGAGAGAGAGGAAAGAGAGAGGAAAGTAAGAGAAGAGAAACAGGATTTTCCATATTTTCTGCATATTTATGCTTTGAGCTGTATCTGAAATATTATAGTCTTATGTGAGAGCATGTTTATTGTAGGCAGAATTACTATCACACTTCCAATAATTCTACACACAACTGTATGTACACACTATCTGTTTGTCATATGAATACAATCCTCTGCTAAATGAAAAACATGCTTTGTAGCATTTGTTTACATAACACAGCATGCCATGTTTTGTAAACAAGCCCTAATAGTTAACTAGCACACATATACTGTGGAACTAGAATACTGTTGAATTAGAATACTGTTGAACTAGAATACTGTGGAACTAGAATAATGTGGAACTAGAATACTGTATAGTTAGAATACTGTGGAACTAGAATAATGTGGAACTAGAATACTGTGTAGTTGGAATACTGTGGAACTAGCATACTGTTGAATTAGAATACTGTTAAACTATAATACTGTGGAACTAGTGTACTGTGGAACTAGAATACTGTGGAATTAGAATACTGTTGAACTAGATTTCTGTGTAGTTAGAATACTGTGGAACTAGAATGCTGTGGAGTTAGAATAAGAAACTAGAATACTGTGGAATTAGAATACTGTTGAACTAGATTTCTGTGTAGTTAGAATACTGTGTAACTAGAATGCCGTGGAGTTAGAATAACGAACTAGTATACTGTGGCGTTAGATTCAAAGTGGGAATGAGACAGAGAAAATATTCTCATGGTGAAGGTGTGGTGTTGTCATGGTGTGGTGTTGTCATGGTTATGGTGTTGTTTTGCCATGGTTATGGTGCGGTGTTGTCATGGTTATGGTGTGGTGTTGTCATGGTTATGGTGT
The DNA here is from genome assembly GCF_963692335.1 of Osmerus eperlanus. Taxonomy (NCBI): domain Eukaryota; kingdom Metazoa; phylum Chordata; class Actinopteri; order Osmeriformes; family Osmeridae; genus Osmerus; species Osmerus eperlanus. The sequence goes on along the minus strand of NC_085023.1, from coordinate 1,711,920 downwards.
GGTGTTGTCATGGTTATGGCGTGGAGTTGTCATGGTTATGGTGTGGTGTTGTCATGATTATGGTGTGGTGTTGTCATGGTTATGGTGTGGTGTTGTCATGGTTATGGTGTGGTGTTGTCATGGTTATGGTGTGGTCCTACCTGGCAGGTGCACTTGGTGCAGCTGTCCACCACCCAGTCCTCCTTGTCCTCAAACAGACGCCCGTCCTGCCAGCACATGCTCTTCTCCTTGGAGTTCTTCATCCTGGCCAGAGCGTCCTTCATCACCACATTCTCCTCCGTCTGACCAGAACATGTCTTTACACTCAGTATACGTTTAGGGGCACATTTACATTTGTTGACATTTACAATTAGTCTACATATCTGTGTTTACATATATCAGTTCGTTTACATGTATGTTTACGTTTACAGGTAGTATAGGTCACATGTGTTTACAGTTAGTGAACATGTGTTTACAGTTAGTGTACAAGTGTACATAGTGTCCATATGTGTTTTTATTTTTAGGTTACATATATATATTTACAGTTAGTATATATACTTTTTGAGTTCATACAGGCTATGTGTATACAGATCGTCTGAGTTCAGAAGTATTAGTATACATACTGTACATGTGTATAGACGGTGATTATCCTTCAGAACTCAAGTCTCACAATGTAGCCCTTGATGCCCTGTGCACACTGTGTCTCTGGCATGAATGGAGGAGGAAACGCTTGTGTGTGTCTGTCTGTCTGTGTGTCGGTCTGTCGGTCTGTCTGTGTGTCTGTCTGTCTATCTGTCTGTGTGTCTGTGTGTGTGTGTCTGTCTGTGTGTCTGTCTGTGTGTGTGTCTGTCTGTGTGTCTGTCTGTTTGTCTGTTGGTCTGTCTAT